>NC_142015.1:1780000-1782500 GCF_049901735.1 Notechis scutatus | reverse complement strand
GGGGAGAAGGTGGAAACCATTTTTTTTCTTCTTCTGCTGCTTTCTGGGCTAAATTGAGGTCACGACGAAAGATTTGGTAAACCTGGTTTCCAAGCCCTACAGACTCTTCCCGTGTAAACTAGGATGGGAAGGCAAATATCAGCAGGTGTTTCTACGTATCGAGGTTCTGCAAAGAGTTAAAGGAGAAATAGATTTTACTCCTTGTTGTTAAATGCCGCTGTCTGTCGTGGGCATCTCTTATGACTTCGGCACATCCACATATAGAGAAATATTTTGGAGTTTTAAAACATCCGGCATGGAACCCATTTTCAAAAATAAATCTGCTCAGCGTAATTTTTCAGCTCGGGGAATCTGGGTTTGAACATTCACAGTCCAGGGACAAGAAAAGACAGCAGAAGGGTAACAACCACCCCAAATCAAAAATTGTGGCTTAATATAGATATTCGGTCAATGCAGAAGGGTGGGGGGGAGTATTAATACATTAACTGAAGCATAGGAGCAGATGCTGGGAGCCCTGGATTGTGGGAGCAGCATCCCTTGAGACCTTCAAGAAGAGATTGGACTGTCATTTGTCAGAAATGGTGTAGGGTCTCCCGCTTGGGTGGGGGGTTGGACTAGATGACCTATAAGGTCCCTTCCGACTCTGATTATCGATTATCTGTTATCTGGATGGTCTGTGAAACATTTGCTGATGTGGAGATTTGAACATGGTTGACCAAAAAAAAAAAAAACCCTTCTGCTTCGCTCTGTGGCAGGTTGCCATCTTTCAAAAACCAGCTGTGCTCCTAAGCTGTAGCTGGGAAAGATTCGGCTATCGGCTCTTTGCCAGATCCATCCATTTTTCAACAGCCAACTTTTATTTTTTGGCACGTTCTTAACAGCACAGAAGGAGGATAAGACTGCCTTGGTCCCCCCCCCAAAAAAAACCCTCAAGAGAGTGGATTTGGTCCCGTAATCATGGACACTTTCTTGATCTTCGTGGCTTCCTCCCTGCAGAATGCAGCTAATCCTTGACTTACGACTGCAAGTGAGTCCCAAAATTTCCGTTGCTAAGCCAGGCAGTTGCTAAGTCAGTCTTGTCCCATTTTGAGGCTCCTCCTTGTCGCAGAAGTCAAGGAAATCTTTCGGTTGTTAACGTTTAGCAACGCGGTTGCTAAGCGGATCGGGCTGCCCTGTTGACGGTCACACAAAAAAGGGGAAGCCGCGTGACCTGGGAATCCCGCAACCATCATAAATATGAGCCTGGTTGCCCAGCCTCTGAATGTTGATTGTGTGACTGTGAGGATGCTGCAACGGTGGTTAAGTGGGAGACGCGCTCACAAACTGTCACTAAACGGATGCTTGTAAGTCGAGGGCTACCTTCTTGGAATAGAGTAGGATAAACAGAGTGGGAAGAAGGGACCTTGGAGGTCTTCTAGTCCAACCCTCTGCCTAGGCAGGAAACCCTACACCCCTTCAGACAAAATGGTTTGTCCAACATCTTTTTTTAAAAAACTCCCAGTTGTTGGAGCATTCCCAACTTCTGGAGGCAAGTTGCAATCTGTAGCAACCTGTACCTGTAGCAGCCACAATCCTATATCTCTGCGATTAATCCTCCGTTGCAGCAAAGGTGTTGATTTTCATTCAGGATCATCTCTTCAAGCAGGGTAAATAACTTTTAAAAATCACCGCAAATCAGCTTTCTCCAACGGGGATCTGTTGAATTCATTAATGTGGCGCTTCGCTGATCTACTTCACCAAGTTTGCAGGCTTGAGAGCAGGGAGGCTGGACTAGAAGATCTCCAAGGCCCCTTTCCAAGCTCTATTCTGATCAATGGACATATAACAGAGTTGGAAGGGACCCTGGAGGTCTTCTAGTCCAACCCCCTCCTTAGGCAGGAGACCATATATTGTTTCAGACAAATTGTTGTCCAGTCTCTTCTTTAAAAACCTCTAGTGTTGGAGGGAAGTTATTCTGCTTATTAATTGTTCTCGGTGTCATGAAATCCCTCCTTATTTCTAGGTTGGATCTCTTCTATGTAAGTTTCCATCCATTGCTTCTTGTCCTCTGATGCTTTGGAAAATAGGTTGACCGCCCCCACTTCTTCGGGGCAGCTCAGTCTGACCTTTAAACCACGATTTTTCATTTGTTTCTGGCTGGCTTCAAGAATGTCTCCACTCGTTGTTGTTTTTCCTTCTCTTTCCCCCCCCCTTCTTTCCAGTTTACTCAAGACAGCAAGCCTTTGCTGTAACACCACTTGCAGTAAATGTTTTGTTTTTTAAAAAAAATTTCCTTAGAAGCTCTGGGAAACATATTTCCCCAAATGATTGGCATCCTGATTTAACCCAGCGCAGTGTTCAGATCTAGTTTAATGGTCCAAAGGTTTCAAAAGAAATAAAACTTTACAAACTTTAGGGAAACGAAGGCAAAAGATTTTGAGTTACACCGGACTCCAGGGAAGCGTTTTGCTCCTAACTATTCCCAGCTAGAAATGTGGCTTGAGATGCCGTCCTGGCTAAG
>NC_142015.1:1692500-1775000 GCF_049901735.1 Notechis scutatus | reverse complement strand
ACAGTAATAGAGTACAGGACAATACAATATAATATAAATACAATACAGTATAATGCAATACAGTACAATATAATGTAATTAATATAAATACAATACAGTACAATACAATACAATTAAGGTAATATAAATACAGAACAATACAATTAAATTAATATATAAATACAATACAATAAAATTACAGTTAATACAATATAAATACAATACAGTTCAATGCAACACAGTACAATACAATGCAATTAATATAATATAAATACAGTACAGTACAATACAATAAAGGTAGTCCTCAACTTATAAGAATTTGTTTAGTGACCGTACAAAATTACAAGGGCACTGAAAAAAGTGACCTATGACAGTTTTTCACACAACCATTTCAACATCTCTATGGTCTAGGGCAGGGGTCCCCAAACTTGGCAACTTTAAGACTTGTAGACTTCAAGCATAGCTGGCTGGAGAATTCTGGTGAAATCCACAAGTCTTAAAAGTTGCCCAGTTTGGAGACCTCTGGTCTAGGGGGTTGGACTAGAAGACCTCCAAGGCCCCTTCCAACTCTGGTATTGTTCTATTATTCTAAAGTCCACGGGGAAGAAGCCAGATTCACTTAACAACGGAGGAGAGGGCCAGTAGGCGGGGGAGAGCCAAAACAATCATTGGTCATGAGCCCATAATTGGAAGCCATGCTGTTTTGCAGAAGCATCGTAGATGTTTAAAAGGGATTGGGTGTCCATCAGGTGGGACCAGTTACCGTCTTGACTTGTTTTGAGCCCCCCACATCCCATGGGGCTTCCCCCCCATATGGTTCCCATAAAAGCTGAACTGTAGAGAATTCTCGCTTTGTGCCATCTGTTGTGTAGGCTGCAACTGGAAGACACCAACGTTGCCCCTGGGCACATCGCCAAGCAAATTTGACGGATGTGTTTTGCAGGATCACAAGCAGTTGGGCTCTGTTTGGTGTCTGCAGGGTGGGGCCAATAAAGTCAAGATAGTGGTTATAATAGTGCATTTAAAGCTTTGCCTGTTTTTTTTAATGCATCCTGCCTCTTGACTTTTTTTTTGAACAACACAAACCTGAAACTCGACCTGAAATAGAGTTGCTTACTATGAAACTGCAGGAACCAAGCTGGAAAGAAAATAGAAAGGGGTGAGAACACCAGTGTTCCAGTATTTGAGGGGCTGCCACAGGGAGGAGAGGGGTCAAGCTATTTTCCAAAGTACCTGAAGGAACAATGGATGGAAACTGACCAAGGAGAGATTCAACCTGGAAGTAAGGAGAAACTTTCTGACAGAACAATTAACCAAATGGAACAGAAGTTGCCTTCGAAAGTTGTGGGAGCTTCATCCCTGGAGGCTTTCAAGAAAAGACTGGACTACCATCAGTCAGAAATGGTGTAGGGTCTCCTGCTTGGACAGGGGGTTGGACTAGATGACCTACACGGTCCCTTCCAACTCTGTTAATCTGCTAAAAACCATCAGCATTGACAAAATCCCCACGAGTCCATTGCAAAAAGCAAATTTACTCTGAACAGTCTACTTGGAATCTTCTGCAACAATACATTTAACACTATCGAACAAAATTTGCCTATTACAGTTCCTTGGGAAGGACTTGATGGGTAGATTAAAAATGCCAAATCCAGTCTGAACATCTGGCTGACTGTGCAATGAACCACAATAATTTACTTCCATAATTAAGGCCAACCCAACTCAAACTGACTCTTAATGGCAACTAACAATTGTCTCATCGGGGAAAAAATGCCTCCATTTTCAAGATGTTATTTATAGAATTAACCGTGATATTGAGCGTCACACACTCAAAGGGACTCTCGGCTCTCGGTTAATTGTTTATTCCAAATTTTAGCCTACGAAGATCCTCAAGGATCTTCTAGGGGTAAGATGCAATGATCTCAAGAACAAGGGACATTCTTGGCCTGCAGTGAGGAACGTGAAGCTGGGCCTGAAACATTTAAAATAGTCTTAAGTTGGTTTCCAGAATCAAAGTTCTGGCTTCGAAACTTCAAGATTCCCACGTTTATTGGGACTTCGGTCTTGCAATAAGGAGGTAGAAGTGGAAAAAACTAACCATATAGTACTCTATCTGTGTGTGTATACACACCGGTTATGGAATAACGGCCACAAATAGATATGAATTCGGCAAATTGCCCGGGGAAGTAAGTTTGGAGCGACAGCTGAGAATACCAAGGCTATATATAGCTGGAAATGTAAACACACCCTTTCCTAATCTGACAAGTCTACAGATTTGTGATTTTGGGGGGGCAAATGGGGTGTTATCTATTTTTTCTTCTGCTGGGATACACCATTCATCCAGACAGCTCTCTTTTTTTTTAATTGTAAAAAACCTTTACTGAGATTAAAATATTAAAATACAAATGTGTCTATCAAGAAAATAAGTTTGTACAATTCACCATCGTTCTTTGACAGTACAAAACCCTGAGCTATATTCGTGTATTTCAAATGTTCACGCATTTCAACAATTTCTAATTAATCATATACACATTTTATATCTTATTTCTAACCTATAACATTCTCATCTTCCTACTGTCTATCCATAGATACCAATCCAGACAGTTCTGATCTCATTACAGCGATGGCTGGGAAAAACACTATAAAATGCTGGAGGGAATTGTCTCCAAGAGGCCTACCGTTAATTGGTTTTAAAACATGAAGAACCTTTGGCTGGGGTGGTTAAAATGACCCGATCAATGTTATTCTGGCAGAGAATTCTGGGATCTGAACACATTACATCCAGGGCTGGGCTTCAAAATGTTTAGCGAGAGGTTCTCGGCCCGATTGCTGGGTGGGCGTGGCCATGGTGGGCGAGGCCTAGTTGGCCTCCTGCACCACAGCAGGGAGGGGGTGTGTTTTTGCTCTCCCCGGACTCCGGAGGCTTCGGGAGGGTGAAAACGGCCTCCCCGGGCTCCGGAGGCTCTCTGGAAGCTGGAAACGGGCCCATTTCCGGCCTTCTTGAACTTCTGGGAGGCCCCCTTTTTCTGCCCTCCCTGAGCCTCCCATGCCTTGCACTTACCTGCATCCAAAACAGGCCACATGGGGACTCCTGGGAGGGGAGGGGAGGGGCCAGCTAGTAGTGGGATTTGGGGGGTTCTCTGAACTGCACAGAATCTGAGTTAGGGGGCTCTCCTGAACCCCTGCAAACCCCCCAGCAGCTCAACCCTGATTACATTTCTATAGAGGCAGGAAGGAGATGACTGTGGAGGTGTCCAACCTGGCCCACAATCATCATCATCTTCCTCCTCCTCTTCTTTCTTCCCTTCTTCTTCTTCTTCTTCTTCTTCTTCTTCTTCTTCTTCTTCTTCTTCTTCTTCTTCTTCTTCTTCTTCTTCTTCTTCTTCTTCTTCTTCTTCTTCTTCTTCTTCTTCTTCTTCTTCTTCTCCTCCTCCTCCTCCTCCTCCTCCTCCCTCCCCCTCCTTCTCCTCCTCCTCCTCCTCCTCCTCCTATTTCTTAATTGCCTTGTCACAGAATCTGATACTAATTTGGGCTGAGAAGGAATGACTGGCTCAAGGTCACCCAACTGACCTCTGTATTTAGATATTTCCCCATCCTAATCTAGGGCTTTCAGAATAGTTCTCTGAGTCCAAGCCAGACTAATTTCCCATATTTCATGAGGTCTTGAGAAAAAGGACAGAAATTATGTAATTTATGATGCAAGTTGTATCATGTGCAATATGGATTTGCCTGGCAACCTCATGACATAACTCGATGAAGCCACAAATTGCATGATAACAACATGCTGTCTGGTGGATTCCGAGAGTTGATGTTTACCCATTTTCAAACAACTTGGTTAGCTCTGGGAAGTGAGATCCATGCATCTTAAAGTTACCAAGGTCGAGAAGCCCCTGGGGTAAGCAGTACGAATGGTAGCACCCAGAGGCAACTTGTTCTCAACTTCTGACAGTTGAACCTCTGCTGGAGATATCTGAGCCTATGATCTCTAGCGGATGGACTCGCCTTACAGACAGTCTGCTGGCCTCTCTTATCGATAGCTTGGGGACCCAGATAAGGAAGTAGGCCGAGCTGTTGCATGCTAGATCATTAGCACCACATTTTGCTAACGACTTAGCAATGCAACAGCTCAGTGACATCCTTTAAGGCCAGGAAAGAGAACTCACAAGTTGCCTTCTTGATCTTGATTGTTACAAGTAGCTGCACAGATAACTCTGGAGGCAAGACAATTCCCAATCTGAGGCATATAACCCAACCCGTAACTCAATCTAAGTGGGCGTTGGGAGGAAGAGCGATTCAACAACTTGTTTGAGTACAGCAGAGATTTGCAAACTTGGCAAGTTTAAGATGTGTTGGCTTCGACTCTCAGAATTCCCCAGAGTTGAGCTCCATCCATCTTAAAGTTGCCTAGTTTGAAAAACACTGAAATAAATCTTTCTACATACGATATCAGGCACAAATCCAAAAATCATCTTGAAAGTTGATTCCAATATGTATTGAAACAAGGAAAAAGGTATCACGGAAACCATCGGCCCGCTAACGGGAGAAGAAGGCAAGGAAGCAACGGGTTGCAGGGAGAAAGCTGACCAGTTTAACTCATTCTTTGCATCTGTCTTCCTGCAAAAAGAAATATATATAAATATATTCCAACCTATCAAAAGCAAGGACCGTATGAGAAAGAACAGGAATGCAAGTCAAAATAGACAAGAATATGGTAGAGAATAGGGGAGCAAAAACGTGCCCCCCGCCCGAGGCTCTTCTGAGGCTAGGAATCTCCCAGAATGGAGCTTGGAGGGGTGCTGTGCGCCCCTCCCATGCTCTGTTCCTTTTCTTCCAGAGCCCCAAAGGAGCCTTGGGGGAGCAAAAACGGCCCCCCAGAGGCTAAAAATGGGTGGGGGCTGCAAAAAAAGCCATGCCCACCCAGCCACATGGCCACGCCCACCAAGCCACGCCCACAGAACCAGTAATAAAAGTTTTTGAATACCCTCCAGTCCCCTAACCATCTTTGCGGCTGTTGTCTGCGCTCTTTCTAGAGTCTCGACGTCGCCTTCCTCAGGAGCCCCATCAGGATCGAACTCCAGGCTGTGGGCAGAATTTGCCTGCCATACTGCCTTCTAACCACTGGGCCACCAGGACTACTTAAATATGCGGTTGGGTCTTTTCCTCCCACCCAGGAGGTTTTAACCCTCAAAAAGTTGCTTGTGGCCAAGAGAGAGGCAGGCGGAACAGGAAGCTCTGTGCTCGAGGTTCTCCAGAGCATCCAGACCACAGAGGGGTTAAATCTGGATGCTAGGCAGATAATGCTTCCTGCAAACAAGCAGACGCACTCGGGGGATTTCTGCTATTAGTCTTTTTCAGCTTCCCACACATTTGGTAAGGTTTCCGGTGTCTTCCTGTGCATGCTGTCTCTTGTCTCCAAGAGAAGGTCCAGGTTCCCACAGATGAATAGAACAGAATTCTTTATTGGCCAAGTGTGATGGGACACACCAGGAATTTGTCTTTGGTACAAAGGCTCTCAGTGTACGTAAAAAGAAAAGATACATTCGTCAAGAATCATAAGATACAACACTTAATACTAGTCATAGGGTACAATAAGAATAGAATAGATTAGAATAAGAATAAGAATAAAATAGAAGAATAAGAATAAGAATAAGAATAAGAAAGAGAAGAGAAGAGAAGAGAAGAGAAGAGAAGAGAAGAGAAGAAAGGAAAGGAAAGGAAAGGAAAGGAAAGGAAAGGAAAGGAAAAGGAAAGGAAAGGAAAGGAAAGGAAAGGAAAGGAAAGGAAAGGAAAGGAAAGGAAAGGAAAGGAAAGGAAAGGAAAGGAAAGGAAAGGAAAGGAAAGGAAAGGAAAGGACAGGACAGGACAGGACAGGACAGGATAGGATAGGATAGGACAGAATAGACCCAACTACTTCTGCATCTGAAAGAGGCTTCAGCCCCAAAGACTATTTTCTAGACAACCATGGACCTGCATAATCATGGTCTCTAATCAAAATGTGGCAATTTAGCAGAAGTCCAGAGGTCTCTTCGGTTCACCAAGTTACAACAACACTCAGTGTTCGGTTACTGTGCTCCCACTCTTTGAAAAAACCCCTATAGAAGCTGAAAACTCCCTGGAAAAGGTCAACCAAAGGTTAGTCACTTGGAAATATGATTTCAGAGTTGATTAGGATGAAAAATGAGTCAGGTCAGGAGATTGCAAGTGTTTAATATCACATAAATCACTTGAGTGTATGCGCTCAGGTAGGAGTTTTCAAAACAATATTTAAGGCACTAGCCTGTTTTCCATATAGTAATGAACTTGAAGTAGGCAATCACACAAGATCCAATGTCTCCTCAAATCTCTATAGACGAATGGCTAGCTCAAAACGTTGACTTGTTTTTTGCACTCTGAGTCAAGGGACAGTTGCAAGACATTACCAGAACATCTGGGCTGGGCAGAACAGTCAAGATGGAACCCGTGCACGTCCTACTGAAGCTCCGCCCTCTTTTGCACACATCAACTATGCTTGGGTGCAGATAGTTTGCATGGGCGGATGGATGGGTGTCTTTGTGAATTTCGGGCATCTCTCCCTCATCATCAGTGTCACCACTGGGTTCTCGTCATCTTGAAGGCCACATCTGGAATCCTGCATCCAGTTTTGGTCACCACATTGCAAAAAAAGATGTTGAGACTTTGGAAAAAGTGCAAAGAAGAGCGATTAAGACGATTAAGGGCCTGGAGGCTCAAACACATGAAGAACAGTTGCAGGATTTGGGTATGTCAAATGTAGTCTGCTGCAAAGAAGGACTAGGGGGAGACACGATAGCAGTGTTCCAGCATTTGAGGGGCTGCCACAAAGAAGAAGGGGTCAAGCTGTTTTCCAAAGCACCAGAAAGGCAAGACAGACAAGAAACAATGGGTGGAAACTAATCAAGGAGAGAAACAATCTGGAACTCAGGAGAAACTTCCTAACAGTGAGGACAATTAATCAGTGGAACAGCTGGCCACCAGAAGTTGTGGCTGCTCCATCACTGGAGGCTTTTAAGAAGAGACTGGACAGCCACTTGTCTGGAATGGGATAGTGCTTGACCAGGCGGTTGGATCAGAAGGCCTCCAAGGTTCCTCCCAGCTCTATTCTGATTCTGAAGCATCTTCCAGCTAAGATAAGTTTATTTTTCAACATGACAAGCCTGGCTCTAATTTCTGGCCATCGGATTCTCCTGATCAATCCCTGTTTCCATATGTCTGTGGAGATTCTCAGTTATCCAGGTCATAGTTGCCTCAAGGGTGGCTGTTTTTTTTGAAGAAGGAGAAGGAGGAGGGGGAGAGGAGGAGGAGGAGAGGAGGAGGAGGAGGAGGGGGAGGAGGAGGGGAGGAAGAAGAGAAAGAGGAAGAGGAGGAGGAGAAAGAAGAGGAGGAGAAGGAGGAGGAAGAGGAGGAAGTAGTAGTAGTAGTAGTAGTAGTAGTAGTAGTAGTAGTAGTAGTAGTAGTAGTAGTAGTAGTTTCTCTTCTCAACCAAAAAGCTTCACCAGTTATGATGGAAGGATTGGTATTGACCTTTGAGACAGTCTCCATACTTTGTGGTGCTGTGATGGCCAGCCCAAGATGAGTGCAGATCGCTGCGGATACGAAGCTCAAGAGATCGATTCCCACCACACCCTGGATCTTGGCCACAAAGTTGGATGGAGTTCTTTTTCTTGTGTGGTAAACAACGCTTTGTTGTGTTTGCCTCTGCTTAAAACCAGGGCTGGCTTTCTGTCCCACCCTGCTCAAGGGACCATGCCACCGCATCCTGAGGGATTCCAGGGTCCTCTTCTCAGCCAACCTTTTTTCCAATGCCTATAAATATCTGGGCCGCTCTGTTTCTAGGAATAGCATTTGGAACAATCTACTTGATGAACTTCAGGAAGTTGGAATGATTTAAGGGCTGTTGAGGGATTGACATGCACAGCACAGCAGAGGAAACGGAGCAGCGGTTCAAATTTCCCCTGAACTCTCTTTTCTTGGTATCTTGACTCATTTTACCTCTGGAGTTTATTTGTGTCCACCTCTTGGCTGCCAGGAGACCTAACACCCTCACATGCGTACAACACACAAAGTTTTTGGACGAGCTACTGAAAGCTCGTATTTTATTAACATGAGCCTCTCCGAATGACATGCATGGAATCATAGACTCACAGGGCTGGAAGGGACCTTGAAGATCTTCTAGTCCAACCTCATGACCAGAGCAGGAGACTCCATCCCATCCCAGACAAATATTTGCCCAATCTTTTCTTGTAAACCTCCAGTGATGGAGCAACCACACCTCTAGGAGGCAAGTCGTTCCATTTTGTTTTTATTAAAAAGTTTTTTTTATATTTTTAACAACAAACAAAAACACAAAACACAACACATAAAACAACAAATAAAACCTTACTCAGGCAGGGGAAACCAAACACAGAGGTACAAAATAGGTGGTACCTGGCTTAAGAGCCAGTTACCACCCATTCTGTACTTATGCATTTGGTTTTTCCTACCTAAGTGACAGCACTTCAAGTATTGGAAGGCAGCTATCATGTCACCCCTAGTCCTTATTTTCTCTAGGCTAGACATACCAAGTTCCCGTAACCGTTCATTTTCTGGTTGAGCCTCCAGACCTCTCCTATCTTTGTCGCTCTTCTTTGCATTCGAGAGGGACCCATAGGGACCCAGCTTTCTCCAGATCTGCCGTGAGGTTGGTGGAGGAACCGGGAGGAGATTTGGATCCAAATTTCTCCAGAGGAAGAAGAACCTCCCCAATAATTTTGAAGGGCAAGAGTCTTCATTAACAGCGGAAGGTAATGACACATGTGGGAGGATTCATCTCCTCAGCTCATTAGTTTTTCCCACTTCTTTCAATTAAAAGAAAATAATAGGAAGCTGGCAAGCTACACCGTGGCAGCCTCACATCCAGGGTGGTTTTTATTTCCAAAGAATCTCTATGACCCACATAGGCTCCAATCATAGGCATCCATGAAAATGCAGCATGGTGTTTGATCTCATCCCATGGCTTTGCTTGGTAATGGAGATTTCCCTGCCGCTTCCCTGCCGATAAAGGAGATTTATCAACTTCATCAGGTGGGCTCTTGGTAATTTTCTCAAATATATCGGCATCTGTCTGATTGGCAGCACCCAGCATGGCAGTCATTCAGTGGTGGGATTCCAAATTTTTTACTACCGGTTCTGTGGGCGTGGCTTGGTGGCCATGGTGTGATGACCCGGCGTGTAACACAAAGGTAACAAAATCCAAAACGTGAATAAATGTCCTTTAATGCCTCCAACTTGGCCACGCTATTCAATAATTCTCAGTTGGAGATAAAACTTATTCAGAAATAGTCTTCAAAAGAAAGCAATACAGCCCGAACTTAATGAGCAGATGAAGGTGGGAATTAAAAAACTAAAACAAACTACAATGAAGGAATTTCCAGAATGGACCAGGATAAGTAATTACCAACTTCAAGGACATAACAAGGCACAGTTTGTTCGAAGGATGCCAACCAAGATAACTTCAGCCCAAAATAAAACACGCTTTGCTTCTGGCAACACTGTGTTGTAATCGTCTCTCTTATATACTAGTCTCCCCAGCAGCAACCAATGAGGGGATCATGGCTGCTTCCTCTCTCATAAGCCAAATTGTTCCCTTCTTCGTTCCTCCCTGCGTGCCCTAGGATGCAGAAGGGATGGGCCTGGGTCTTCCTCTGACTGCCCAGCCGGCCTCTGCCCTTCCCCAGCCTCCTCCACAACTTCCAGCGCCTCACCTCCACTCCCTGTCAGCTGTTCCTCCTCTCCCTCAGAGTCCGACTCCAACAAGGGCATGATACGTGGCGTGGGAAGGATAGTGTAAAATCTCCATTCCCTCCCTGGGGGAAGGTTACCACCAGTTCTCCAAATTACTCAAAATTTCTGCTACTGGTTGTCCAGAATTGGTCAGAACCTGCTGAATCCCACCTCTGATGTCATTTTGTGAGATCACTCATGAAACTGGTGACAAAAACTCACAGCTGGACCCATCACCCCAAGTGTTTGTCCGTACCTGATATTAGATAATGATAAAAATATCTGGGCCTGGCTAGTCTAGGGAGGAGAAGGACCAGCCGAGACAGGAGAGCATCTTCCAGTATTTGAGGGGCTGCCACAGAGAGGACGAAGGGGTCAAGCTGTTTTCCAAGGCACCTGAAGGCCAGACAAGGAATAATAATGGATGGAAACTGAACAAGGAGAGAGATTCAACCTAAACTGGTCAGAACAGGTCCTTATCTACAGATCAAGGGAACCTGTCTCCATAGAATGCAGATTAATTTTTCTCAAAAAAGCCAGAGAAAATGACCTTGCTGGCTATTTATTAATGAGATGAATATTATATAAATGAATATGTATACTGGAAATGTGCAGAATATATATATATCTATTCTGCTCATGTTTCTACTCAAGCACCTTTTAAAAAAAAAAAAGTCCTCAACATTATGCAGTGAAGATACAAATTATTCTCTCTCCTTCTCCTAAGTCTCCCTCCCCCTCCCTCTCCTCCCTTCTCCTCCCTCTCCTTCTCCCTGTTCTTCCCCCTTCCTCTTCTTTCTTCTTCTCCTTCCCCTTCTTTCTGACTTTCTTACTCTTGTCTGTAAACCGAGTCACCTGGGACTGAATTACTAGTGAGTCTTGAGGCAGGTCTGCCTTTAGCAAGGTTCTGGGCATCTCCTCTGCGACTTCATCCCATTGAGCATCTCAGTAAAATCAAGAGCTTTAGTGGATGGATCTGGAAGACGGGAGAGACCCCTCCAGGGCAATCTAGTCCTAACTGTCCCTTCACTCCAATGGGTGACCAGGGTCACAACCAAGATGTCCCCCAGATTCTTGGAAACTCAGTCCAGTCTCTTCTTGGAAGCCTCCAGGGATCATGAAGCTCCCACAACTTCTGAAGGCAACTTCTGTTCCATGGGTGGGATTGTTCTCGCTGTCAGGAAATTCCTCCTTATTTCCAAGTTGAATCTCTCTCCGTGATCCCTTTCCATCCATTATTCCTTGTCTGGCCTTGGGGTGCCTTGGAGAATAGCTTGACCCCCTATTCTCTGGGCCATCCCCTCAAATATTGGAAGACTGCTCTCCTGTCTCCCCTGGTCCTTCTCTTCACTAGGCTAGGTTTAGAGGAAAGGGGAACCAAGCTATTGACATTGTAAAGTTGGCTTAGAATACAGATTAACAGAGTTGGAAGGGACCTTGTAGGTCATCTAGCCCAACCCCCTGCCCAAGCAGGACACCCTACACCATTTCTGACAGATGGCAGTCCAGTCTCTTCTTCAAAGCCTCCAGGGATGACGCTCCCACACCTTCGGTTCCATGGGTTGATTGTTCTCCCTGTCAGAAAATTCCTCCTTATTTCCAAGTTGAATCTCTCCTTGGTCAATGTCCATCCATCATTCCTTGCCTGGCCTTCAGTTTTTTCCCCCAAATCTGCAAAGTCTTTGGTGTTTTTCCCCTTAGTCATTAAAAATGCAATTTTTGCCTCTTGCAGCCATCCTCCAGCCCAGATGACTGTTTCCTCTTCCATGACCTCAGGGTCGCGCTTCTTCACCCCTCCCCAAGGAATGTGCTTGTGCGCTGCGGTCAGTGAACTTTGGGAGAATGACTCCCAGTCCAGCTGCCCCATAGAACTTAGAATAACAGAGTTGGAAGGGACATGATCCCTCCATTTCTCCTCCGAGGACTCTCTCTGTCCCCCTGTCCTTTCTGGAGATGCCACAGTGCCCAGACCTTAGACTCAGACCTTGGCACTGCTCCGTTCTTGAAGAATGCCTGTGACATCCGGGGCAGAGGCGCCAATGGGCCCCGTGACTGTTGCCCGCATCATTCGAACGTTTGAACCTCCCTCTCTTTCCATTCAGCCTGAGCTGAAACAAACACAGGATTCTCCTCTTGACACTGGAGAGGTGAAATGGCTTCCCTGAGAAGGCTCAAATCACTTGGCACCTCCTGTTGGGTATTTCGCAGGATCGAAAAACTGGAAGGAGCCTGGAGGTCATCTAGTCCAACCCCCTGTCCAGGGCAGGAGCCTTTATTCCCACCGGGACAAATGTCTGCCCAATCTCGTCTTATAAACCTCCAGGGAATAGAATAGAATAGAATAGAATAGAATAGAATAGAATAGAATAGAATAGAATAGAATAGAATAGGAATAGGAATAGGAATAGAATAGAATAGAATAGAATAGAATAGAATAGAATAGAATAGAAGAGTAGAGTAGAGTAGAGTAGAGTAGAGTAGAGTAGAGTAGAGTAGAGTAGAGAGTATGATAGAATACGATAAGATAGGATAGATTGGGATGGAAGAGAGAAAGAGAAGAGAAGAGAAGAGAAGAGAAGAGAAGAGAAGAGAGAGAAGAGAAGAGGAGAAGAGAAGAGATGATGGAGATAGGATAGATGGATAGAATAGAATAGAATAGATAGAATAGAAGAGATGAGAGAAAGGGGATAGAGTAGAGTAGGGATGGGATAGGATAGGATAGAAAAGAATAGATGGGATGAAGGGAGAATAGAAGAAGAGAATAGAATAGAATAGAATAGAATAGAATAGAGATAGAAGAGTGAGAATAGTAGAGTAGAGTATAGATGCAGAATAGAGTAGAGTAGAGTAGAGTAGAGTAGAGTAGAGTAGAGTAGAGTAGAGTAGAGTAGAGTAGAGTAGAGTATGATAGAATAGGATAAGATAGGATAGATTGGGATGGAAGGGGAGGGCAGGGGACGGAAGAGAAGAGAGAAGAGAAGAAGAGAGAATGGAATGGAATGGGATAGGACAGGACAGGACAGGACAGGATAGGATAGGATAGGATAGGATAGGATAGAAGGGACCTTTGAGGTCTTCTAGTCCAGCCCCCTGCTCAAGCAGGAGAACCTATACCACATCAGATAAGTGATTGTCCAGTCTCTGCTTCAAAACCTCCAGTGATGGAGTAACCTACAACCTCTGGTGGCCAGCAGTTCCACAGGTTAATTGTCCTCAGTGCTAGGAAGTGTCTCCTTAATTCCAGGTTGCTTCTCCCTTTGATTAGTTTCCATCCATTGCTTCTTGTCTTGCCTTCAGGTGCTTTGGAGAATAGCTTGGCTCTTCTTTGGGCCAAATGCCAAGCATCTGAATTTTGATCACGTGAGGCTGCAACTCTCATAAGCATGAAAACTGGTCTGGAGTCACTTTTTTCGGTGCCATTGTAACTTCGAACAGCTCAGGTTTACGAATTGTACCTGTTGTTGGAACAGTTTTCCCAGACTGATCCCTATTGATAGTCCTGGTATATACCAAAGGTATAAAAAATATGCCGACGGAAAACTGCCCGCTCCTGCTCCCTTTTGTACCAACTAATTTCCAGAGGCTCTTCAAGGATCTCCCCACATGGAGCACATTGCAGTAGTCCCTCCAAGTGATGACAAGGCAGCAGTGACCACAAGCAAGGCCTCCGGGTCCAGGAAGGGGCACAACTGGCACATGGTGTGAAGCTGTAATACGTCAGCTCTCCTGAATTAGCTGGGCAGCTGGCTTTTGTTGAGAAGCTGCAAGGAGAAAGGAAAGCATGCTTCATGGATGGCTCACCCCTTCCCTTGGGACCTCCAGCTTTCAAAGCCGGGCAGTTTACTTTAGTTTATTGTCGTTGCACCTCGTACAACGAAACCAAACACCCTCTTCAGTGCACACCATGACCATGACCGTAAAAATAAACACAAACACACATCCTTCACCCTCCACACATTGAGCCTATCTGTCCTTGTTTTTATTATTGTCCTGTACCGTCTGCCAGATGGTAATAGTTCAAAAAAAAAAAAAAGGTTCTCAGGATGAGATGGATCTTTGAGAATGTTTTGAACTTTCTTAAGGCAGCAGTTGTTTTGTGTCAAAATGTTTGATGGCTTCCCAGAGGATCCCTGGTTTGTTTGCATGGACCGGCATGTGGCATTCGCTGGCACCTCGCATCGCAGAGTTTAGCTGGATCCAATTCCCACCCTCACAGCCCCCTCTCAGTCCTTCAGAACGAGCAGCTCATGTCCTTCACAACTCGGCGCAGATGGTGGTGGCCCATGGCGTGTCATTTCCTTAATGCCTTACTTAACCATCGCGTGTACGGTGTGTAGGGTGCCAGTTGTGAGACGGTGGTGGAGGTAAGCTTCCCCTGAATCAACCTCGGTTGATGGTGATGGAGAAAAGAGAGGGGTCCTCTTGAACAAGACCCTTGAGATAACGTGGTTATTTCCCCCTCCGTTCTTCTTCTCCTTCAAGATTCAAGAGGAGTGTGGTGGGGGGGAGGGAAAATGTCCATAGTCCTTAACTCAGAAGAACACGGAGTCCCTCACTTGGCAACGGGAAACGGTCCAGGGTTACAGTGTCTGGGGCAGAGGGCATGTGAAAAGGAAGCACGTGACCAGCAACGACACGCATATTTATTAACACGCCTGTTTGCTGGCAACCCGCTGTGGTTGCAGCAGAGAGACGCTGTGTGCAGGATCAAGCCTCTACCCACCCACCCAGGGGTCACAGCTGTGGCTCCCAAAGGACTGGAGCTGTCCCTGAACTCACTGGCCAGAGCTGCGTTCTTCCCTCCTCCACCTCTTCCTCCCCTCCTCCTCCCCCCCTTCTTCTTCTTCTTCTTCTTCTTCTTCTTCTTCTTCTTCTTCTTCTTCTTCTTCTTCTTCTTCTTCTTCTTCTTCTTCTTCTTCTTCTTCTTCTTTTCTTCTCTCCTCCTCCCTCCTCCTCCTCCCCTTCTTCTTCATCTCCTCTCCTCCTCCTCCTCCTCCTCTCTTCTTCTTCTTCTTCTTCTTCTTCTTCTTCTTCTTCTTCTTCTTCTTCTTCTTCTTCTTCTTCTTCTCCTCTCCTCCTCCTCCTCCTCCTCCTCCTCCTCCTCCTCCTCCTCCTCCTCTTCTTCTTCTTCTTCTTCTCTTCTTCTTCTTCTTCTTCTTCTTCTTCTTCTTCTTCTTCTTCTTCTTCTTCTTCTTCTTCTTCTTCTCCTCCTCCTCCTCCTCCTCCTCCTCCTCCCCCTCTTCTTCTTTTTCTTTTTCTTTTTCTTTTCTTCTCCTCCTCCTCTTCTCCTCCTCCTCCCCTTCTTCTTCATCTCCTCCTCCTCTTCCTCCTTCACCTCCTCCCCCTCTTCTCTTCTCCTCCTCCTCCCTCCTCCTCCTCCTCCTTCCCCCTTCTCCTCCTCCTCCTCTTCTTCTCCTCCTCCTCCTCCTCTTCCTCCTCGCTTGCTTTTTAATTTCTCTCTTTGTCTCGTCTTGTCCTCTCTATGTCGTTTCCTTGGCCTGCCCGTTCCCACACTAATGGGTGGGCTGATAGAAACCCTCCAAAGGGCGGGGGGCGGGGGGGGGAAGAGAAGAACATCACAAACAGGGGTTTATCAAGGCAGCACAACCACCGAGTGGGTGTTGGCCCTGCTTGATAGAAAACATGCTTGCAAGTTGGTTTTCTAGCTCATCCTGCTGGCAGCCAACCGAGAACTTGTGGACAGCTGCTGCTTCAGACAACGTGAGCCGAGTCAGGCCGACTCCGTGGTCCCATCTGCTGAAGGAAAGCCTTTTGCGTCGCTGTCCTCCTTGACAGTTGGACTTTTTGGCCACTCTGGGCTGCCATCTCCTGTAACGTCCTGATTCTGGGTGTTCTGGAGATAAAGTCCATTAAAGCATGTTATTTTCAGGAGCCAGAAAGGGTTTTTTTTCTTTCTTTCTTTCTTTCTTTCTTTCTTTCTTTCTTGCCCTATGAAACACTTCTTCCTCCCAAGATTAGACTGTCCGCAATCTTGCTGGCTTTGCAGAAAAACTCCAAAGACCTGACATGTTCCACATGTGAAGGTTGGGGGTTATCTGAGCCCCTGGGTTGTGTTTTTAGTTTATTCAACGGTGGTGGGTTTTTCTTTCTTTCTAGGGGTAACTACGTCTATGGAGATTCTCAGTCCTCCAGATCACAGTTGTCCCAAAGGTGCTTTTTTTTTTTTTTCCAAGAGAAAACTGGACTTTCTGGTTTTTCTTTGCTTCTCATCCAAGAAGCTTCTTTAGCTCTAAATAACCTAGATATAGCTGTAGATAACCTAGATACCTAAGAGCTGAAAAAGAAAATAATGCCTTAGTAAGACCACACCTAGAGTCCTGCATCCAGTTTTGGTCACCCTACTATAAAACAGACGTTGAGACTCTAGAAAGAGTGCAGAGAAGAGCAACCAGGATGATGAGGGGACTGGAGGCTAAAACATCTGAAGAACGGTTGCAGGAACTGGGTACATCTAGTCTGATGAAAAGAAGGACCAGGGGAGACATGACAGCAGTCTTCCAACATCTCAGCAGCTGCCCCAGAGAAGAGGCAGTCAAGCTATTCCCCAAAACCCCTGAGGGCAGGACAAGAAGCAACGGATGGAAACTGATCAAGGAGAGAAACAACCTAGAACTAGGGAGAAATTTCCTGACAGTGAGAACAATTAACCAGTGGAACAACTGGCCTCCAGAGGCTGTAAATGCTCCAACACTGGAAGTTTTTAAGAAGAGATTAGACAACCATTTGTCTGGTGGTGTAGGGTTTCCTGCCTAGGCAAGGGGTTGGACTAGAAGACCTCTAAGGTCCCTTCTAACTCTGTTATTCTATTCTGTTCTATTCTATTCTAGTTCTAGTTCTATTCTATATTACTATACTTTCTCTTCTCTTCTCTTCTCTTCTCTTCTCTTCTCTCTTTCTCTTCTCTTCTCTTCTCTTCTCTATTCTATTCTTCTCTTCTCTTCCATCTTTCCTATTCTATTCTATTCTATTCTATTCTATTCTATTCTATTCTATTCTATTCTATTCTATTCTATTATTCTATTCCTATTCTATTCTATTCTATTCTATTCTATTCCATTCCATTCCATTCCATTCTTGGCTGGCCCAGGAATTTCTTGCAGAAACCTAAATCAAAATTGCCCCAAAGGAGCAGAGGGAATGAGCTTAAAAACCACAACCACAAAAGGAACACAAAGTTATAACTTTCTATAAGAATGGGAGAGATAACCTAGAGCCGGAGAGGAAAGAAGGCGCTAGGGGAGTTGGACAATTTCTAAGATGCATCAACGGACCAAGCCCAACACAAGATCAGCACTGGGGTTATCTGGAGGCTGTTTCATATTGTCTCATGAGAGACATCATTGTTGCATTCATCACAACGGGGCGCATAAATAATCCAAATCTCCAAGTCAAGAAGTTTCCGAGAGGCGAACTTCTTCGCTAAGGTCAATGGGAGATGCCATTGTAATGTCATTTTTATCGGCAAGGGTTTCTGTCTGAAGGTTTGCCTAGAGTTGAAAGATAAGACAATGAACTTGTTCCAAAGTTGAGCCTGGCTTCCAGAATTCAAAAGGTCCAGAGAGGATAAGAGAAACATTTGTCTGATCCTAACCTTGAAACAAAATCAGGGAGCCCTTTTTGGCTTCGGTTGTTTTGAGTTCTTTGCCCCATTTCAATATGCTGACAAAAACAACCCCAACCTATTTAATTCAGAAAGTGCTCTAGCTGTGACTAACAAATGTCTCTTTGGCCTTTTATCTCCCATTCCTGGTTGTTTTCTTATTCAGCAATAATTACTTTAAACGGTACATCTGTTGTCATGACAACAGATTAAAAATCCTTTGTAAAAGTTCTAAAAGTAAGAGCGGTGTCCTCCCCCCTTCCAATACAGGTAGGTACCTATCTACCTTCCCCTCCCTCATTGTAATCTCATCAGGTGCTTCCTCTTTACCAAGAGATTAATATTCCCAATCCTGGTTTCTGAGTTTTATTACAAGGAAGGAACAACATCTCGGATGAGTTTGGACTTTTCTGGATCCTCATTTTTACAAATCCCTTAAATTTGTTTCCCCCCCCTCCATTTCTCATTCTATCCTAAATGTGATTCGTGCGATCGTTTAGGAAATATTTTTCCCCCCCAAACACGTGCATTTTGACTTGCGATATTGCTGACGGCACTATATATTTTAGAAACTTAGTCTCCTAAACACTATGCATTTCTGTTCCGTATTTCCTTTCTCACGTTTTTTTTTTTAAAGTAGGAAATGCATGGCAGCATTTAGAGCAATTTGCAGCCTTAGCTGGGGTTTGCCCGTGGATTTGAAAAGGCAAAATTATAAATCCACAATCAAATCCAAACTGAAGGGGATGTGCCTGAAATGCAATGTAAAATAAATATAATAGATAACAGAGTAAAAGGCAAAGAGATTGGGCAGAAGGAGCCGTGTCTGAGATATTGTCTATCCACGCAACTAGGTAAATCAACCATCTGCAACTTATGCATATTATGTCATTAACAGCATTTGCACCATGAAGTTGTAGAGCGTGTGAGAAGTGTTGTGCTTTGCATCAGGTGCCTAGCTATGCTAGCATCATTCAGATTTTCTTTGGAAACATAACTACTCATACAATATCTTGGGATTTTATAGATTTGTGTGTGTGTGTGTGTGTGTGTGTGTATGTATGGATAGATAGATAGATAGATAGATAGATAGATAGATAGATAGATAGATAGATGATAGATAGATAGATGATAGATAGATAGATAGATAGATAGATGATAGATAGATAGATAGATAGATAGATGGATAGATAGATAGATAGATAGATAGATAGATAGATGATGATGATGATAGATAGATGATAGATAGATAGATAGATAGATAGATAGATAGATAGATAGATAGATAGATAGATAGATGATAGATAGATAGACGTTGTAAGCTGCCCACAATCACCTTGTAGAGTGATGGGTGGCAAATAAATTTAATAAAAATAAATATATCTTCCTTCCTTTCTTCCTATCTCCTCCCTCACTCCTCCCTTCCTTCCTCCCTTCCCTCCCTCCCCTTTTCTCCCTCCTCCTTCCTTGCTTCCTCCCTCCCTCTTTGCCCTCTCTCTCTCTCCCCCCTTTCCCCTTCCTTCCTTCCTCCCTCCCTCCCTTCTTTCTTTTTTCCTCCCTTCCTTCCTCCATCCCCCCTGCCTTCCTCCCTCCCTCCCTCTCTTTCCTTCCCCCTTTCCCCCCACCCCTTTTTCCTTCCTTCCTCCCTCCCTCCCTTCTATGCCTTTCATACATGTTGGACCACAACTCCCACACTATGGGTAGCGCAGGCTAAGAGTTCAACACATCTAGGGCATATCTGGCTGTGGAATGCTAAGTCACTTAATATTCTTCATTCTTCTTTTTAACGAGCAGCCAGAGATAAGGGAAAGTCGCTGGAAAAATGAAGCGGATGCTATTTTTCTTCTGACAAAGGCTGGGCCGAGAGACAAGAATGTGATCGTGAAACTTCCAAGGTCAAGCAGAAGCAATCGTATAATTAGCAACGGCTGACGTTCCAAATAATCTGGGGACAAAAATCTTCCTCCCGAGAAAGATAGCTTCTTTTTATGCTACCTTGTTCTTGGCAGGGATATGCCAGGGGCGTCTCAAAAGGGGCGTTTCTTACAACTTCACTACTTCTGGGGAGAACTTACACCTTAGATCAGAGGTCTCCAACCTTGGCAACTTTAAGACTTGTGGACTTCAACTCCCAGAATTCTCCAGCCAGCAGAGCTGGCTGGAGAATTCTGGGAGTTGAAGTCCACAAGTCTTAAAGTTGCCAAGGTTGGAGACCTCTGCCTTAGATCATTAAGATGTATGCCTTTATTCCTCTGTGTTTTCACTTTGGAACAAGTTCCTTGGAAGACAGTGAAACCTGCTAGCAAATAAACCTCTGCAGAGCACGGGCTGATGTTCATCCTTCCTGGCCATTTACACCCAACTGTGGCCTGAAGCAGAGGTGGGATTCCATTTTTTTTAACAACCGGTTCTGTGGGCGTGGCTAGGTGGTCGTGGCTAGGTGGGTGTGACCACGTAACTAGGTGGACGTGGCTTCTTCTTTTTTTGGCAGAACCCCCGCCATTTTTTTTTGGGCCTCCCAGGATTCAGGGAAGGCTCCTGAGTGAAGCAGTAAAACAGCGAGGGGATCCCACCACAGCTGATCATTGGAACAGCTGATCATCGGGAGGAAAATACCTTAAGGAATGACTGGGTGGGGAGGGGAGGGGCGGATGGAGAGGGGCAGGTGTTGTGGTTCACCAGCAGCAGGTGGGGACGGCTGAGGTCTCGGAGAGTGAGGACTCAGATGAGGGACCTGCGTGTTATGCAGGGATGGGGCCCCGACCATCAGGGAGTGCAGTGCTACCTTCGGCGATTGTGGAGGCTAGCAGCAGTGAGGAAGAGGACCCCGAGGAGCCTGTGCCCAGTGTGCGTGCGCGCAGGGCTTCTCGAAGGAAAGAGCAGCTGCAGCAGCACCGGCAACTCGGGAATAAGGCTGCAAGGTGATGGGCCCTCCCTTAAGAGATAAAAGCCAGCTGAGAAACTGGAGTTCTTTGCAGGAAGCAAAGAAGTTTTTGCACTCAAGTCTTGTGGATGTTTGGACTCTCTTAGTTTGTGTTTGGAAACTCTTTGTGTTTGAAATAGTTCTTGGCCACTTTATCTGGTGTTCTTGGCAGCCTTGCACAACCTTGGCAAGGCTCATTCTTATCAGAGACCATTAGTTTGAAACAGCCTTTTAACCGGGAAGGAACGGAATTCATAAAGAATCATTAAAAGGTTTTGCTGTTACCTCCGTTTGGTCTTCGTTTCCATGGAACAAATTTTGGGTCAGAATAGTAGGGCCAGCCAGGGACACGATTTGCCGGTTCTCCAAACTGCACAGAATCATAACAACCAGTTCTATAGAACCGGTCCAAACTGGTAGAATCCCACCCCTTGTTTGAAGGCTTCCAGAATTCTTAAGGAGTCTAGCCGGGAATTATGGAAACACAAATCCAGTGAGATTCCTTCTTTTATGTCAACTTATTTCTTCATTAATGGGAGTCTTTGTAAGAGTCGTCCAAGAAACCAAAAGTAACGGGGTTGGAAGGGATCTTGGAGGCTTCTGACCCAATCCCCTACTCCAGAAGGAGACCCTAGACCATTCTGGACAAAGGACGGTCCAAACCTCCAGTGTTCGAGCATCCACAACTTCTGGAGGGAAGACGTTCCCCTGATTAATTGGAACTGTTCTGTCAGAAAAATTTCTCCCTAATTCTAGATTGTTTTTCTTCTTGATAAGTTTCCACCCATGGCTTCTTGTCCTGCCCTCAGGTGCTTTGGCGAATAGCTTGACTCCTCCTTCTTTGTGGCAGTCCCTGAGAGATTGGAAGACTGCTATCCTGTCCTTCTTTTCATTAAGATACACATTCCTGTCCTTCTGAGAAAACGAGACTACACGGCGTGTTCTTGAGAGCCTGTTTTCCCAAAAGCAATCTTATGTATTAGGATGCTTGGTGTTATAAAAGGCCTCCCAGTGTCCACCGTGCAGGCCCAGAAGAATTGGGGTTGGGCTCACATTTGTAAATGAGAACGATGGACAGGTGCCAAGATTGCATGCCTAACCAGCAATAAAAACATATTTATTTGCCTGAAGGTTTCCATCTGCTGATATGTTTGCGGTTGGGTTAGCCATCCTCTTTCCCAATCTGAATTTATGGACGAATGGTTTAGTCTGGTTTGTGCTTGTTTCTTTTACCTTCCCACGGTGCTCAAAAAATCCTCTCTTGCTATTCTCCATTTTTGACCAGGAGTTGGTTTAAAATAAATCAATAAATAACATGCAATTCTCTGCAAATTCGCATTCCTGGGGCTACTGGAAGGAAGTCATTGCAATGAACAGGATGGAAAGCAATTAAAGAGACATGCTTGCTGATGTCTAAACTTAAATTTTGAAATTTAAAATTATGGGATCTCCTGCTTGAGCAGGGAGCTGGACTAGAAGACCTTGCAAGGTCCCTTCCAACCCATTCTTGGGGATTGTTGGGGGCAAAAGGCTGACTCTGTAAACTGCTTAGAGAGGGCTGTGAAGTGGTATATCAGTCTAAATGCTCTTCCTTCCTTCCTTCCTTCCTTCCTTCCTTCCTTCCTTCCTTCCTTCCTTCCTTCCTTCCTTCCTTCCTTCCTTCCTTTCTTTTCCTTCTTTTTCTCCTTCTTGTTGCCACAATGGTTAGAAGGCACTATTGCAGACTAATTCTGCCCATTGCCAGGAGTTCAATACTGACTGGTTCAAAGTTGACTCAACTCAAAGTTGATTCTATTCTATTCTATTCTATTCTATTCTATTCTATTCTATTCTATTCTATATTCTATTCTATTCCACCCCTTAGTTCGTTGGCACTCGAAGAAGCAATACTAGTTGCAACAGCAAAAGGGCCTTTGAAGCTTGATAGCTTCTCCCGTTTGCTGACCCAGGGAGAGGTGAGGGACTCGAAATGAATTACAAAGGCAGTTATTACATTAGTAACCTTGGAGTGGACTAGAGTGGAAGATGTGGGGGGGGGCGATAAGGGCTCGCTGTGCGGACTTCCATTAGCAGCATTGAAAGAGAGGCAGGGAATGTCAGTTATAATAAGGGGAAATTATTAGTCTGAAAGCCTTTGCCAGGTCAATGTGAGAGGGGTGTTAGCCGTGCGAAGTTTTGGGCTGAAACTCACAGGATGACTTGATCAAATCCTCCTCGAAGTTTCAGCGTCGCAGTTTGATGGACATCTGTGCATGGACTCCTGCATTCTTCACCTACGGAATAGAACAGAATATTCTTTTTTTCCTATTCTAGAATAGAATAGAAGATAGAGAATAGAATAGAATAGAATAGAATAGAATAGAATGGAAAGGAATGGAATGGAATGGAATGGAAGGAAGCGGGCAGAATAGGAGAGAGAATAGGAATGGAACGGAACAGAACAGAACAGAACAGAACAGAACAGAATAGAACAGAACAGAGTAGAACAGAATAGAACAGAACAGAACAGAACAGAACAGAACAGAATAGAATAGAATAGAATAGAAGAATAGAATAGAATAGAATAGAATAGAATAGAATAGAACAGAACAGAACAGAACAGAATAGAATAGAATAGAACAGAACAGAACAGAACAGAACAGAACAGAGTAGAACAGAACAGAACAGAATAGAATAGAATAGAATAGAATAGAACAGAATAGAATAGAATAGAATAGAATAGAATAGAATAGAATAGAAAAGTAAATAAATAATAACAACCAGTTGCCTTGCTCCCAAATATATCTGCTCTCACTCTCTGTCGAACGGTTACTGTCTCAAGTACAACATATGGTTGTGACTGAAATTGTGACATTTCTGCAGTGTGGAGGTTGATGTGATTAAGGTCACAGTCTGAATACATTATTGCTCATCCTGATTTAATGCTTTCCTACAGGTGCTGATCATATGCTTTAAACTAAGCATCCCCAAATTTCAGTCTTAAGGTCAGCTTGAAAAAAAAAGAATTGCAGATGGAGGATTCCAAAGCCCTTTCCCCTTTTTTTGTTAACACTTAAAAAGCAACGCAAATAAATAAACATGATACAATAAAAAAAGGAAGCCAACAGAGGTAAGAGTTTAAACTAGTTAAAACAAGTGAACAATGTTCAATTGTGTAAAAAGGATGTTTTAGAACCGATGTCCCAGAAGGTTGCTACAACTTGGTAGCTCGGAGTGTATCCCGTGTTTGAAAATCTTTAAAAAGTATGAGAAGATAATTTTATTTTTGACTTGCACTTGAGGATTCAGCTGGGACCTCCTTCTGGAGGAAAGGTCTTTTTTAAAAAAAACAAAAACAAGGAATTGGCACCTCTTCAAGAATTGACTGTAAGAATAATTCATAGATGGTTCTCCACTTCTGCAAAATAGCAACACAGTTCTTCCTAGAGGGTTTCTTCAATTCGTCCAGGCCAATTCTCCTGTTTGGTAGCTAAACCCCTTTAGTTCTTCACTGGGGTTGACAGGTTTTGAGGAAAATGGAAAAAAGTCAACATTTCTCTTGAATTATTCATGCCAAGGTAGCTTTCTGTTCCATTTTCCCATTATGTAGAAAATGGTGCAGCCCCCAAATCCATTCTGTTTTGTTATTAGCTACCATGAAGAGGAAAACCTATGCAATTACACAATGACAACATTTACAGCTGTTGCAAAAGAGGCAACTAAAAACTTAGCTGGTAACCAAATGGGATCAGCTTTGAGCAGGTCACGCTCTTTGGAATATCAAGGGATTATTTTCCTTGCAAATCGACCATTCTCCGTTGCCTTTTCACTCAACTGGAGGTCAAAACTCACCATCCATAATTAAAGCTTTGGAGGAGGCAGCGGGGGAGGTATAATGTGGGGGCTTCGCCAGGCCCTTATAAAAAGTGGAAATCCATCAAAAATGGCTCCGTCCAAATTCTCACTGAACAGTAAACACGGATTTTGGATGGGGAGGCAGAAATGGTGCCCAATGAAGCCTACACGAGTTTCACGACTTTTTAATGCTTGGCCTAAATTAATATTCCTCTATTGGGGAATTGGCTCTGTGTGTGAGAGAGAGGGGGGAGGGAGGGAGAGGGAGAGAGGGAGGGAGGGAGGAGAGAGAAAGAGACAGATGGAGAGGAGAGAGATGGAGAGAGGGAGGGAGGAGGGAGAGAGAGAAAGGAGGGAGGGAGGAGGGAGGGAGGGAGAAAGAGAGGGAGAGAGACAGAGGGAGGAGAGAGAGGTGGAGAGAGAGAGATGGAGGGAGGGAGGAGAGAGAAAGACAGAGAGAGGGAGGGAGGAGAGAGAGGGAAAGAGATAGAGATGGAGAGTGAGAGAGATAGAGAGAGGTAGAGGGAGGGAGGAGGGAGGGAGGAGAGAGAAAGAGACAGATGGAGAGGGAGAGGGATGGAGAGAGGGAGGGAGGAGGGAGAGAAAGAGAGGGAGGGAGGAGGGGGAGAGAGAGAGAGAGGGAGAGAGACAGAGGGAGGGAGGAGAGAGAGGAAGAGAGAGGTGGAGAGTGAGAGAGATGGAGGGAGGGAGGAGAGAGAAAGACAGAGAGAGGGAGGGAGGAGAGAGAGGGAAAGAGATAGAGATGGAGAGTGAGAGAGATAGAGAGAGGGAGGAGGGAGGGAGGGAGGGAGGGAGGAGAGAGAAAGAGACAGATGGAGAGGGAGAGAGATGGAGTGTGAGAGAGATGGAGAGAGGAAGGGAGGAGGGAGAGAGAAAGAGAGGGAGAGAGACAGAGGGAGGGAGGAGAGAGAGGGAAGAGAGAGAGGTGGAGAGTGAGAGAGATGGAGAGATGGAGGGAGGGAGGAGAGAGAAAGACAGAGAGGGAGGGAGGAAAGAGAGAGAAAGAGAGATGGAGAGTGAGAGAGATAGAGAGGGAGGGAGGAGGGAGGGAGGAGAGAGGGAGGAAGGAGAGAGAAAGAGAGAGGTGGAGAGAGGGAGGGAGGAAAGAGGGAGGAGAGGGGGAGAGAGAGAGAGAGAGAGAGAGAGAGAGAGAGAGAGAGAAGGAAGAGAGCGAGAGAGAGAGAGCTTTAGTTTTCTTAGATTGTCTCAGCTCCCTTTTGCAGAGTTTCTTGGAAATCAACTTGCAGTGAATGATTTTGCTTTCCGCTGTTGTGCGTCTTTGGGGTCTGGAAAGCGCAGCCAGCAGTTCAGCCCAGCAGGTGGGACTCAGAGCTCCAATGTACCTTGAGGCTGTTGGCCCCTTCATGGCAGATTTGAGAGCTGTGGGAAAAACTTTATCCAACTTATTTCTTTGTTTATTCATCACTGCAATTTAGCATAGAGATCCACCTCAAAGATACGACGCTTGCATGGCTCGCAAACAAGGAGATGCTATATTAAAAACGATATGACAAAATAGCGAAGCAATGCAACCCTTTAAGAATAATAAAATCCATGTAACAAACAGCATGATGGTTTTTACAGTGTCCTTCAGGAGGTCTTCTAACCCAACCCACCCCTGGCCAAGCAGGAGGCCCTGTACCATTCTGACAAAGGGCAGTTCAGCCTCTTCTTGAAATCCTCCAGTGACGGTGCTGCCACAACTTCTGGAGGCCAGTTGTTCCACTGGTTAATTGTTCTAACAGTCAGGAAGTTTCTCCTTAGTTCTAAGTTGCTGCTCTCCTCGATTAGTTTCCCTCCGTTGCTTCTTGTCTTTACCCTCGGGTGCTTTGGAGAATAGCTTGACCCCCTCTTCTTTCAGGAAGGTCTTCAAATAGTGGAAGAGTCCAAAAATACTGGAAGTTGTGGGTGCTCCGTCATTGGAAGCTTTTAGGAAGAGGCTGGACAACCATTTTGCCCAGAATGGTATAGGGCAGTGATGGCGAACCTTTTCACGCACTGAGTGCTCAAACTGGAAAGCAGGCACCTGGGCACATGTGTCCATAAATGCCAGAGGGCCAGCATCCCAAAGACCAGCTGGCCTGCATATGCAAACCCCCACAGACACCTGCATGTCACCTCTTGCATGCGTGCCAAAGTTCAGCGTGGGCATGGGTAAATCCCCCTCACCCCACTAGCTTTTACTCCACCGGGCAAAGGGACCGCCAATCAGCTGTGGGGTGGGTGTGGTGTTGGTGGGCGTGGCAGGGGAAGGATACTGCAAAATCCCCTTCCCTCCCCACCCCACTAACCTGCTTTCCAGCTCCGTTCTCCTGGGCAAGGCAACCAAAGGAGACCCAGCCGATCAGCTGGGACTCAATGGGAGGCAGAGAAGAGATGGGGTTGGCGGGGCCAGTCAGAGGTGGGATTGGCCAGTTCTTTGAACAACTCAAAATTTCCACTACTGGTTCTCCAGAACTGGTCCGAACCGGATGAATACCCACCTCTGCAGAGGAGTGAAGGAGGTAGGAAAGGATTGTAGGGGGAGAGAAGAGAGAAGGAAGGAAGGAAGGAAGGAAGGAAGGAAGGAAGGAAGGAAGGAAGGAAGGAAGGAAGGAAGGAAGGAAGGAAGGAAGGAAGGCTTGGTGGGTGTCGCTTGGTGGGTGTGGCTTGGTGGGCATCGCAGAGGAAGGATATACTGCAAAATCCCCCTTCCCCACCCCACTAACCTGCTTTCCAGCTCTGTTCTCCTGTGCAGGGCAACCAAAGGAGACCCAGCCAATCAGCTGGGACTCAATGGGAGGCAGAGAAGAGATAGGGTTGGCGGGGCCAGTCAGAGGTGGTACTTGCCGGTTCTCCCAACTACTCAAAATTTCCCCTACCGGTTCTCCAGAACAGGTTCAAACTGGCTGAATACCCACCTCTGGTATAGGGCCCCCTGGCTAGAAGACCCCTAGTCCTTCTTCTCATTAAATAGACGTACCAGTTTTAAACACAATGAGCTTTTGCCATGATGCCTTCCTTTTAGGTTTCCTGTAAGGCAGGTGACAAAACCTACCTTTGTCCCTGCACCACCTGTCCTGCTACCTTGTTTTTCTGAGCCCATCACTCACGTCCTGTCCCTGTCGCTTTGCTACCTGTAACACCCACCTTACGCCTCTTTGAACGAAAACACCCAGCCAACCTGCTGCATTTTTCATGCCTTTCCTTTTTATCAGATGACGAAAGGGCCTCTCGCCGAAAGAGAGACAGGGATGCTGCGCGTCGATTGCTGTCAATTTTAATTCTTCTTCTGGTGGGCATCGGATCTATTGCTCACTTGTGTTTTTCTGATTGGCTGGTCCAATAAAACTGGACGCTGGCAAAACATTGGAAAAAAATAGAAGAGCATCTTTCTTTCGATCGATAGAGTACAGCTTCGACTGAATCATGAAGATAGCCGCAAAGTTATCTTTATAGGAAGGAACATTAATGAACGGTGCCAACAATATAAGGTTTAAAAGATTAACTCTGCCTGTTCAGATGGATTTTCCAGTTGTTGGAAGAAATTACTGGGCTAATCCTGTAAGGAAGGCAGGAAGGAAACATTCTGGTGTTGCTTACAGAAACTGCCTCTCCCTTAACCCTTATTACATTCTTGGCAGGACTAGACTTCCTGTCTCTGGAACCTCTCTGGAGTTTTTTTCCCCCTCCTTTGCTGGTACTTTGCTTGTGTGGAGTGACCATTCAAAGTTACAATGGCACTGAAAGAAGTGACTTATGACCATTTTTCACCCTTACGACTGTTGCAGCATCCCCACAGTCATGAGAGGCCAAACAAGGCGATGCGTGCCTCGATGTGAGTGATGTTGAGTTGGCCATGCCCAGCCAATAACATGACCACCAAGCCACGCCCACCACCTAAGCCACACCCACAGAACCTGTTGTTGAAAATTTGAATCCCATCCCTGGGCGGGTGCATTGAATTATGGGTGCTGGCACTTGTGAAGCCCCCCAAGGTCCCTTCCAATCTGTTATTCTGTTATTTTGCAACATAAGACAAAGCTTCCAAAGCAACTCGAAGGAAAAAAAAAGAGAAAGAGGAAAACAACAGTCTTGATATATTTGGAATTTATGACCTTTAATCCGAAAAGCATCTCATCCTTCAGCACTGGCCCGTGCAATCCACATGCAGGATTTTTGCAGATGGTTGATGCCAAACGCCTCCAGGATGAAAAGCTGAGAAAACAGTTATTGTCTTACTGGTGGGGAAAACATATATGACTCATGCCGTTTTCTTTGCATTAACAGTTCGGAAGATTGGAAATAAATTTGCTTCACAAAATGTGATGATGGCAGATATCACAGGGACCGACTTGCCTTAATGGCTGGCATGCCCAAATTCATCCCAGGCGTTTATTTTTATTTTATTTTATTATATTTCTTCATTTGGCATTGGATGGGATATGACTGCTTTTAACTGCGTGCTACCCATTGTTTTCACTGCAGATCTAAAAAACTTTATTTCCCTCTTTTGCAATTTAAGGGTAGTCACAGGGGGGTAAAAAGTTCCTAAATATTTCAAGGTACTGTACGTAATTGTCTGGGAAATCTGATTTTATATTAGCACCTACATTGGAGGTCATGGAGATATATTGGATGTTGACATCCAATCATTGGGAGAACTCCAGAACCATGAAGGTGAAATGTGCATGCATGGGAGAGGAAAAAAAAATAGATATATACTATACAGTTAAGGATTTAGAGAAAATGTCAGATAAAAAGAAGAGGCTTGAAATACAAAATGTTTTGAACAAATATAGAATTGACAAGTGGCATTCTGGGAGTTGAAGTTGTACAACGTTAGGACCCACCCATCTCCTAGAAGAATGAATTATTTTGGGAATTATTTAAAAAAGCCAGAATATTATATTTCCCTAAAGGAGAAACATGTTTTTAAAGAGAGAAAGTCTTTCTTAATAGCCCCAGCAGGGCTGGGTAAGTCTATCTACAAGACAAAAGACCTTCAGCTGATGGGATTAAGACGTGATTATCTAGTGGCAGAGCTCACTACACTGCACAATCTCCTAAGGACATTGTATCACTCAGCAAACTTCAACCAAACTTGATTCAGACAAACATGACCCCTACATGGCCGCATGGGAGTCTGGCAACAATCAATAGAATAGAATGTTCTTGCACAGGAACAGGAAGCTCAAGTGCAAAGCCCAAGAGAAGGTTATAAAAGCCAACCACTCTCAACTCCATGTGTTCAGCTGCACCAGAGAACCATGGGCTTGGTGGTTCTGCTTCATCATTAAACCCTCTTTCCAATCAGCCTCCATGTTTCCAGTGTCTTTCTCCCGGCTTGGAACAGAACCAGATGGATATTTCTTCCAACCAAGTCCACATGTCTTAAAGTTGTCAAGGATGAGGAAAAACACCGGTTTAATCTGAGACACACAATTCATATTAAAAACAAGTTTAGCGGAAAATGCATGAAGCACGTTCCCTTGCGAACAGGTAGAGCAGCCTCCTTTCTTACAGCTTTATCCCTGCTCTTCCTTTTAGGCCCTTCCTGGCTGGTGGAATATAAACTACGAGCTTCAGACAAGCTGTGAACCTGGGCGAGCTGTGCCCCTTACATGCTTATTAATTTGCTCTCCTCATCTATATACAAAGCATGTAAGAGCCTACGTGGCAAAAATGGAGCCCTTCCTCACGCTCACCGCAGATAAGAGTTCATTGCCTTGGGCTACAGGTAATTCCTGACTTACGATCATCATTGAGCCCCAAATTTGCTCAGCAAGGCAGTTAAGTTTTTCTGCCCATTTCGTGACCTTTGCCGGAGGTGAATTCCACACCTCTTGGAACTGCTGAGGTTGGAAAACACTGTATTGCTAATATTCTCCTTGTGCAAAGGTTTGGGAGGTTTGCAATCCCTTTTTGCAGAAAGTGTGTAAAGACCGAGTGTTCTTAGAAAGGTGGTTTCCGACCCACGAAAGGTGACTGTCGCCAAAGTGTCAGTTGCAAAAAAAACAGGTCCCACATGAAGGTTCAATTAAGTGGATTTATTGGTAAAAGCTAGTAATGAATGAATTTTTTATTGGCCAAGACTGCAAAATCTCCAGTCAGAGGTGATATTTGCCGGCTCTCCTAACTACTCAAAATTTCTGCTACCGGTTCTCCAGGACTGGTCAGAACCTGCTGAATACCTACCTCTGATAGAGACCATCAATCTGGTCATGTTATTTCCTTTGTAAATTAGGCTACATACAAACCTAGGAAGGAAGATGGGTTGGGGTGGATATTTTGTTTTCCTGCCTAACTTTTCTAAACCCGCAGCTGATAGTTGGGAGCGGGTTCTCCACGTGCGTTAAGCCAATTATGTTGCTTAATTATGATCGGCTGGGTAAATCACCAAGCCACAAACTGTGGGTCTAACCGCATGAAAAACCCAAAACAAATAAACCTCCGTTTGACTTAGCTCCTAGTGTGAGTTGAGTAATGCATCTTTGTTCTGTTTGGGAAGGCTGACCTATTCAGGTGAATTCTATTATGATGTCTTTGTTTACTTCAGTTAATTTTCTGGCGCTTGGCTCTGCCTACAGATTAGCTTATTGCTAACATCGTAAACCTTCGGCGCTGTTTGTCCCCATTGGAGGGTTACAACTTCAGTGTGCCTCAGAGAATCTCAGGAGAAAATAACTCTTTCCTGTTTCTCCTAATCCTGCTTAATTATTCCTTTTTAAAGGTTCCCCTCGCACATCTGTGCTAGTTGTTTCTGGGTCTAGAGGGTGGTGCTCATCTCTGTTACAAAGCCAAGGAAGAGCCAGCACTGTCTGAAAATGTCTCCATGGTCATGTGGCCGGCATGACGAAACACCTTCAAAGGTGCACAGAACGCTGTTACCGTCCCACCAAAATGGTCCCTATTTTTCTACTTGCATTTTTTTACACGTTTTTGAACTGCTAGAAGCTGGGACAAGTAACGGGAGCTCACTCCGTTTCGCGGTGCTAGGGATTCGAACCGCCGAACTGCCAACCTTCCTGATCGACAAGCTCAGCGTCTGAGCCAAAAGGTCAGTTGTGGGGAAGGATGGTTCCTTTGTACAACATTGCTTTAAACTAGGCTTCAACGTGAAGGTGGGTGGACTTCAACTCCCAGATTTCCCCAGCCAGCTTGAGTTTTTATTAATTATTGTTACCTGTCAGTTCCACCTTTCTTCTAGAAACTCAAGGCAACAAAACATGGGGATTTCCCGCATTTTTATCCTCACAACAAGGCAGGTTGGGCTGTCCCCCAAGTAACCCAAAAAGATTTGAATCCTGGTTTCTTATGCCCCAGGACAGCATTTAAACCAGCACAACCTATTTCCTGTCCCATTTTGCTTTTACAGGGTTTTATTTAAATTTCCCTTCTGCCCTGTTTCTACTGTTTTTTGTTTTTGTTTTTCACATTCTCAAAAAACACAAAAAAACACCCCACACATTCAAAGAAGCATTTTAACGTATATTTAGATCTGGCTTCTCTCAAAATATCTCTTTCAAACACAGTACCCTGAATTACAACAGTGGGGGAAAGTGCAACATATAGGAAGGAACAGCCATGCTGTGTGAAGTTTGTTCTTCCCCCCATACCTTCCAAATATCTTGGTGCTGGCCCACCTGTTTGTAACAACTTCGGCGTGGTTCCTGGGAATCTGGGGACTCAAGAAACACCTGGAGGCTGAAGGTACACAGCCTATGCTATTCCAGTTAGGAATTAACCAAGTTTTGCTGGGGATGAAATTATTCCTAGGATCCCACCTGAAAAAGCATCAAACGGTGCTCAGCCCAATAGGCCAGCCTGGTTTCCTGCACCCTTCAGCCAATGGGAGTTGTAGTTTGTGCAGGTTGATCACTACTTCAGCCACAGTTAGGAGGGCCACAAGTGGGACAGCATCCTCCAGAAGGCCCTGACCCAGAGGAAAACTCTGGAGACTGGCTGGTTTTCAGGCAGCGGATTGAGAGAGAGAAGGAAGGAAGGAAGGAAGGAAGGAAGGAAGGAAGGAAGGAAGGAAGGAAGGAAGGAAGGAAGGAAGGAAGGAAGGACAGAGGAAAGAAAGGAGAGTTGCAGGGAGGGAGGGAAGGAAGGAAAGGAGGGAGAGAGGAGAGAAGAAGGAAGGAAGGAAGGAAAGCAGGGAGGGAGGAAGTAGAGAAAGAGAAAGGAAGGAAGGAAGGAAGGAAGGAAGGAAGGAAGGAAGGAAGGAAGGAAGGAAGGAGAAGGACAGAGGAAGAAAGGAGAGTTGCAGGGAGGGAGGAAGGAAGGAAAGGAGGGAGAGAGGAGAGAAGAAGGAAGGAAGGAAGGAAGGAAAGCAGGGAGGAAGGAAGTAGAGAAAGAGAAGGAAGGAAGGAAGGAAGGAAGGAAGGAAGGAAGGAAGGAAGGAAGGAAGGAAGGAGAGTTGCAGGGAGGGGAGGGAAGGAAAGCAGGGAGGGAGGAAGTAGAGAAAGAGGAAGGAAGGAAGGAAGGAAGGAAGGAAGGAAGGAAGGAAGGAAGGAAGGAAGGAAGGAAGGAAGGACAGAGGAAAGAAAGGAGAGTTGCAGGGAGGGAGGAAGGAAGGAAGGAAAGGAAGGAGAGAGGAGAGAAGAAGGAAGGAAGGAAGGAAAGCAGGGGAGGGAGGAAGTAGAGAAAGAGAAAGGAAGGAAGGAAGGAAGGAAGGAAGGAAGGAAGGAAGGAAGGAAGGAAGGAAGGAAGGAAGGAAGGAAGGACAGAGGAAAGAAAGGAGAGTTGCAGGGAGGGAGGGGAAGGAAGGAAAGGAGGGAGAGAGGAGAGAAGAAGGAAGGAAGGAAGGAAAGCAGGGAGGGGAGGAAGTAGAGAAAGAAGAAGGAAGGAAGGAAGGAAGGAAGGAAGGAAGGAAGGAAGGAAGGAAGGAAGGAAGGACAGAGGGAAGAAAGGAGAGTTGCAGGGAGGGAGGGAAGGAAGGAAAGGAGGGAGAGAGGAGAGAAGAAGGAAGGAAGGAAGGAAAGCAGGGAGGGAGGAAGTAGAGAAAGAGAAAGGAAAGGAAGGAAGGAAGGAAGGAAGGAAGGAAGGAAGGAAGGAAGGAAGGACAGAGGGAAGAAAGGAGAGTTGCAGGGAGGGAGGGAAGGAAGGAAAGGAGGGAGAGAGGAGAGAAGAAGGAAGGAAGGAAGGAAAGCAGGGAGGGAGGAAGTAGAGAAAGAGAAAGGAAGGAAGGAAGGAAGGAAGGAAGGACAGAGGGAAGAAAGGAGAGTTGCTGGGAGGGAGGGAGGGAGGAAAGGAAAGCAGGGAGGGAGGAAGTAGAGAAAGGAAGGAAGGAAGGAAGGAAGGAAGGAAGGAAGGGAGGGAGGACAGAGGGAAGAAAGGAGAGTTGCAGGGAAGGAAGGAAGGAAAGGAGGGAGAGAGGAGAGAAAGAGGAAGGAAAGAAGGACAGAGGGAAGAAAGGGGAGTTGCTGGGAGGGAGGGAAGAGGAAAGAAGGAAGGTATTAGGACTTGACCACGAAGGAAGACGAGAGGGTGGACATCCCTCCTGCATCAAGGCAGAAGCTGCAGAAGGGCAGGACAGGAACCTTTGGCCAATCTGATCTGGAACCAACCAACGGCTGGTGGCAAAGCTTTGGTCCATCAAGAGTCCCTGGCAGCTGTCTCCATGGTCACCTCCCGGGTAGCCGTCTCCATGGGGACCAGGCTTCTCCTTCAGAAGCCCCTTCAGATGTCCTTTCCCTTCAGGGTGGGACTCATCTGCCCAGTCATAGCTGCTGGGATCTAGCCAAAGTAACATCATTGATGTTTCCAGAGGAGAAAACAGCATTACCTTAGAAGGTAATTTCTGAGGGATGTTTCCCCCTCAGGCAGCCTCGCTTGCTCTCTCTCCTCTTCCCTCTTGCTCTTCTCCCCGATTGTGGCTGCCTGGCAATCAAATTATCCTCTTGTTCAGACTCTCCTTGACTGGGTCCTGCAGATTTCCGAGTGACCTCCCGCCTTCTGCTCAGATAATAACACAGTAATATCTCCTTCAAATCAAATCCAGCTCCTTCCTTCCTGGACAGGTCCCTGCGTTTTCTTGGCAACCCTTTGGAAAGGTCTCATCACGGCTTTCTCCTGGGATGAGTCATAATTTCTCGGCCTAGCCTGTAGCCCCGAGATTTCTTGCTCGTCTCCCTTCCAAAACATTATCCGGACCTGACCCTGCTTAGCTTCCCACTCCGAGCACAGCTAGGCTGAGACCACCGCCGGCAGATTGGACACAGAGTTAACTTAGGAAATCAATAAATCAATATGGTGCTGCACATGTGGGTGGACTTTAAGAGAAAAAAGAGGACTGTCCTGCCTTCCACTTTCCACAAGAATCATGTCTGCACTCCCCCCTCCCCTGCAACCCTGGTTTAGAATGGGAATAGGAAAACTTCATGGTCCACAATCACGGAGGGTGACGTGAAAGTAGATGACGGTGAAATAAGCCCAATGATTTCTTCAAAAGCTTAAATGGAAACTGTCCAATTCTAGGATTTCTCCAAGTTGGGTGAGACTTTGAGTTTTGAAGCCGATTGCAGGCCTCGGTAGCCCTCAATGAGATCCTGAGGGAGCCTTAAGGCCTTTCTAAAGACAAGCTGGTTCCCACCCAACTTCTCTAACTTTGCCGGAATCGAAGCAGTGGGGAAAAAGTCAGGATGGACACATGAATCATAACTATCTCCGCATCATTAAACTGGTGTGCACCACAGGATCTGGGGTCCCAATGATCTCCGGTGCTCCAATTTCTTTTATGCTCACCTGTCTGTTTGTCTCTTTTTCTGGGCTTCACCCATCAGCATCTCCACAGCCCATCCTGAAACAAGGACAAGGAATAAGGGTGGGCAGGAGAGGAATTGTGGTCTGGAGGCCCTTCAAACACCAGAGGTGGTATTCAGACGGTTCAGACCGGTTCTGGCATACCGGTAGCGCATATTTTGAAAGGTTCAGGGAACCGGAAAACGCCACCTCTGGCTGGCCCTGCTTACCCGCTCCCGGCATTATGTCTCCTAATTTCCTTGTTTTTTAGTTCAGCTGATTTGCGAGTCTCAGATGAGCTTAAAAACACTCCGGGCAGTGCACCAGGTTGACAGAGTGAAGTGCGCGCGCACATCGGACTGATAAGGAAAAATTTGGAAACCTACCCCTGTCAAACACCCTCAATTAATTCTCTATTACATCTCTGAGGTGTTATTCTTTATTTACTGGTTTGCTACACTTCGTTAATTAAAAAGAAAAGTTTGGTGTCTTCTTCTCAAGCCGTGACGAAGCCCCCTGAACCACCAATGTTAGCCGCATCCGAGCCAAGCCAGCCACCTGCAGTTCTCCCCATCCTGGCCGTAAGTCCAGCAAGCTGCATCCCTCCGTCTTATATATTGATGAATGATGAGGGCCTACGAGGTGCCAGTTCTCTTCCTTTCCCCTGCCAATCACCTTTGTTACTAGGACAATTAATAGTCTCCCTCCTGTCGGGGAATAGCAGCCAACCAGGACACCGATATTGATTCAGGGGAGATGAAAACTCGATTAACTTTTAAGGCTCTTTGCAATCGGGGTAAACATGGAGACGAGGCCTGCTGGATGCAATAAAATTAAGTGGAAATGCAATTCCTCTTAACAAGCCTGCGTGAAAGAGACCAAATTGGAGAGGAAACCGTGTCTGCTTCAATTACGGGCTTGATGTTTAAAAATCAGAGGGTGCTGCATATGCTCGGGGGGTTAAACCCACATATTATTTTCAGGGGGTTAACATGATCCCCAAAAGACCCCTCTCCGCCTCTTAAGGCAGCTTGAGGTTAACATTAGAAAGGCTTCCCTCTAGAGCAGGGCCTCCAACCTTGGCAACTTTAAGCCTGGAGGACTTCAACTCCCAGAATTTTGCTTTGCTGGTTGGGGATTCTGGGAGTTGAAGTCCGCCAGGCTTAAAGTTGCCAAGGTTGGAGGCCCTGCTCTAGAAGACAGGGGGCAGATCAGAAGGAAGGAGCTTAGGCGTAATTTCTCAAAAGAGTGGCTGGGTTTTCTGTTGCAAGACTTTAAAGCCGGAATAATTTTGCAGGGGGTGGGGCGAAAGCAAGATTCCTTCTGGTTTTTTATTTTTATTTATTTAATGCTGTTTCCACTGCATTGTATGGACATTTAGAACGATGAGGGGTTAATTAATTAGTTTTTTTTAAAAAAAATTCTTATTCAAATAAAGCTGCGCATTTGGGGTTAGGGTTAGGCTTTTTTTAAAAAAAAAAACCAATTCATATCATTTATTTTCTTTTATGTCTCTTGCAGTTATAGTTATAGTGCTATATCTTGAAGGTGCTCCATGCTTTTAACAGAATGACAGAATGACAAAAATAATAATAATAATAGCAGAATAACAAAAAATCAGAATAACAGAAAAACAGACTAACGGAATGAATGACGGAAAACAGCATTGGAAGGGACCTTGGAGGTCTTCTAGTCCAGCCCCTTTCTCAAGCAGGAGACCATATACCATTCCAGACAAGTGGCTGGCCAGTCTCTTCTTGAAGGTCTCAAGTGATGGCGCTCCCATAACTTCCAAGGGCAACTTCTGTTCCATGGGTTGATTGTTCTCACTGATTTTTGGAAGCAAGCTGTTCCACTGATTAACTCATTGTTCTTACCACAGGAAATTTCTCCTTAGCTCTAGATTTGTTCTCTCTTTGACAAGGTTAAACTCCTTGATAAGATTAAACTCAACAGAAGCCTCACAAGATCAGCCAGCTAACAAGGAAGATGTTAGATCCGCGCAAACGGCACAGGGATTAATTGACCACAATATCAATGGGTTAAAAGCGAATGGAGAATTTGCCGACATTTCTTCCTAGTCCTGGGATCAGCCTTTATGACAACCAAGCCTCCTCTGGGACTTCACAAGTCCCCATTTCCATATGGCTGAATCTTGCCTAGTGTTCGCGCCAACCAATTAAGCCAACAGAGCTACAACTTCCTGTTATTTTTTTTTTCTGGAGCCAACTTGAGGCTGGATTTGTGAAATCCAAAAGAATACCTTCGGTGGTTGGGATTCAGCCGGTTTGCACCGGTTTGGGAGAACCGGTTGTTAACCTTCTGAGGAGTTTGATGAACTGGTTGTTCGAAGAAATCATTAGGGCAAATTAAATTATTAAATATATTTTTTTAAAAAAAAACAATTTATATCATTTATTTTCTTTTATGTCTCTTGCGGTTATAGTTACAGTGCTATATCTTGAAGGATGCTTTTAACAGAATGACAGAATGACATTCTGTTAAATTATTTGAATCCCACCCCTGAAATTAAGTTATTTGCCAGGCAAGGAACCAGAGGGGTCAATAAAGAAAGTTTATTCCCACAGCAGACTGAAGCTGCCAAGCGAGAGATTCTACAGGTTTTCTAGTTCAGGGGGTCTCCAACCTTGGCAACTTTAAGCCAGAAATACTTCAACTCCCAGAATTCCCCAGCCAGCAAAGCTGCCTCTCAGTATTAACCGAACTAAGCACCCCCTTGCCATTTAAAAAAAAAAACATGGAATCACAGAAGCATATAGGGCTAAAAGGGACTTTGGAGGTCTTCTAGCCCACCCCCATGCCTAAGGATGGAGTCCTTATTCAAACATGGACAAATAGTTGTCCAAGCATTTCTTGAAAAGCATCAGTGACACACAGCAAGCGGGGGGGAAGAGGTGGTTCAATGGATTGCCTTACTCAAAGAAAAGAACATACCTAGTTCTGTTTTCAAATCACTTCTGGGATTTTGTACTTGTGATGGGAAAAACAAAACTTTGATTTTGGCTTTGCCGGTTAGATAGGTTTGTTGTTACAGAATTAGCTAGTATGCATGATTGCATCCAAGTAAAAAGTTCAGGCTGTAATGTTATTATCTTCTACTGTGCTAAAAAAGGATTAGAAGTCACTGCCTTTTTTCTTTTACCTTTTCCACCCTGCCCTTTCTCCTTTTTCCTCCCTTAGTTTCCCTTTATTTTCATTTCCTTTGTGTTTTATGTTTTGATCAATTAATAACAATTCCATACACAAAAAATGGAAAACACCAGGGATCACAAGCTTCTGGAGGCAAGTTGTTCCCCTGGTTAATTTTTCTCACTGTCTGGAAATGTCTCCTAATCTCTAGGTTGCTTCTCTCCTTGATGAGTTTCCATCCGTTGCTTCTTGTCCTGCTTTCAGGTGCTTTGGAGAATAGCTTGACTCCCTCTTCTTTGGGGCAGCCCCTCAAACACTGGAATATTGCTATCATGTCATCCCTTCGTCCTTCTTTTCCTTAAAGTAGACGTACCAGTTCCTGCAAACGTTCTTTACTTTTTAGCCCTCGTCTCCTAATCCAGTCTCAAGAGACGAGTAATATCAGCGTTCTAGTACTTAAGATCATGGACAGAACTATTTTTCATTGCCACAGCAACTAGGACCAGAAATAGCAGGTACAAGTTGCATCTGATGAACAGAGACATCGTATAATGGGAACGATTGGCGTGGTGGATTCTCCACCTCTGGAAATTTATTAAGATGAGGCCAGGCAGCCACCTCTCCGAGATGCTTTAGTTGGTTCTTCTGCACGTTGTAGAAGATTGGCGAAGATGGTCTATCAGATCTGTCCTCTAACAGGTTAGCAGAATTGGAAGGGATCTTGTGGGTCATCTAGCCCAACCCCCCACCCAAGCAGGAGACCCTACTACACCATTTCTGACAGGCTGGCAGTCCAGTCTCTTCTTGAAAGCCTCCAGGGATGAAGCTCCCACAACTTCCGAAGGCAACTTCTGTTCCATGGGTTGATTGCTCTCACTGTCAGAAAATTCCTCCTTATTTCCAGGTTGAATCTCTCCTCCTTGTTCATTTTCCATCCATTGTTCCTTGTCTGGCCTTCAGTTTTTCCCCAAATCTACAAAGTCTTTGGTGTTTTCCAACTCAATTTTTTTTTTCTATGATTCCACTAGAATTTTTTTCCTTTTGCTTTGGCTGCAGTTTTTCCCAACCTCAGCAACTTTTAAGACATGTGGACTTCAACTCCCAGAATTCCCCAGCCAGCACATGGAGTGGCAGTTGTAGTTAAATACACAATGGGACAGTCTACGTTGGAGCAGGTATTTGCAAAGATTTTAGAGGAGTAAGGCAATCTGAGCGCACTGCCAGTTTCCAAACTATAGGCATGCTATTCTGATGCGAACTCCGGAGATATTTCTTCCATGTAAAGCAAACCAGGGGGGAAAAAAATTCCAGCGGTGACTCAGGGAACCGTGGAACATGTTCCTCGAAGGCGTTTGATCAAAAGGCTTCATTGAAGCACCTCTTCAAAACGATGCTCTAGACAGAGCAAAGTGGGACACCGAAGTTCTTCCCGCTGATTCCAGGCCATCAGTGAATCAGGCTGTCTGCCCTGCTTTGATGCTTTGTGGAGGCTGTGGCACAGGGAAACCCTTGGGGGCATTGATCCCACAGGCTTCCTGGCCGTTGTTTGGGACTCCATCAAAACCAGGTCCCCTCTTCGCATTCACAGACCAGACTGGGAAACCGAAATCATGTGTGCGAATCTTAGTTTTATTGTTACAGTACAGTTACAGTTACAGAAAGTCTGAGTGTGCATTTCCTTCCTTCCTTCCTTCCTTCCTTCCTTCCTTCCTTCCTTCCTTCCTTCCTTCCTTCCTTCCTTCCTTCCTTCTTTCCTTCCTCCTCTTCCTTCTTACACTCCCTTCTCTTCCTTTCCCCTCCCTTTTCCTTCCCTTCCCTTTGCTTTCTTCCTCTTTCCTCCCTTCCTTTTCTTCCCCTTTCCTTTTCCTCCCTTCCTTTCCTTTCTTTTCCCCTTTGTTTTCTTCCTCTTGCCTTTCTTCCCCTCCCTCCCCTCCCCCTTTCTCCCTTCCTTTGACTTCCCTTTGCTTCCTCTTTTCCTTTCCTCTCTCCTCCCTTCCTTTCTGTTTCCTTTCTCATTTTAAAGAGAAGGTTTGATTTCTGAACTAGTCCCATGTGAGGTTGCATCTTAGCTTGACAAATAAAAGAAAACAAAAGGAAAAAACAGTTGGCCCCAGCGATGCAGGTTCTGATTCCGACCTAGTGTCTAATGTCTGGACTCAGAAGCCAGCAGTGGAAGTGAAGGGCCATTAAAGGAACAATGGAGACAGGATGAGGCTCATTTATTTGGTGGGAACCCAACCCAAACAGAGACAACAGCCAGCCGGACACCCTCTCCATCCAGGGGAAGGAAGCGGAGGAAGTCGCAGGAGTATAAAATTAAACTAAATCTGCCAGAGATGCCCCAAGGTAGTATTTCACTTACTGGAGGAAAGTAGATCTCCCTTGAGGAAGATCCAAGGGTAGCCAAAAAAAAGTGTGTAAATTCAGGGTCATCCATGAGGGAGGGGAAATATAAATAGTGAAGATGGCAGCCACTCCCACACCATCAAAGTCCCCCTCTCTCTCTCTCCTCCCTCCCTCCCTCCCTCCCTCCTCTCCTCCTCTGTCCCTCCCTCTCTCCCTCTCCCCTCTCTCTCTCTCCTCTCTCCTCCTCCCTCCCTCCCTCCCTCCCTCCCTCTCTCCCTCCCTCCGTCCCTCCATCCATCCTCCCTCCTCTCCTCTCTCTCTCCTCTCCTCCCTCCCCTCTCTCTCTCCTCCCTCCCTCCCTCCTTCCGTCTCTCCCTCTCTCCTCCCTCCCTCCTTCTCTCATTTTCTCTTCTCTCCTTCCCTCTCTCTCTCTCTCTCTCTCTCTCTCTTTTCTTTCTTTTTCCCTCCTCTCTCTCTCTCCTCTCTCATTTTCTTTCTCTTTCTCTCTCCTCTCTCTCTCTCATTTTCTCTCTTCTCTGTCTCTCTCATTTTCTTTCTTTCTTCCTCTCTCTCTCTCTCTCTCTCTTTCTTTGTCTCTCTCTCTCTCTCTCTTTCTCTCTCTCTCTCTCTCTCTCTGTCTTCTCTTTCTCTCTTTCTGTCTCTCTCCTGTCTCTCATTGTGTGTGTGTGTGCGTGCGTGTGTGTTTTGTATGTGTATTTTCTCTTCTCTTTTCCCTCTCCTTTCCTTTCCTCTCCTCTCCTCCTATCCTATCCTATCCTATCCTACCTTTTCCTTCTCTCCTCTCCTCTGCACATTTTGCCCAAGGAGAGGGAGAAACAAAGGCAGAATAAAACCTTTCTAGGGATAACCCTTGACCTTGTATCCCCAATGTGGATCTCTACAATTCTACAAATGAATGGAATTCTACAATTGTAGAGACCCAGATTTTGAGTTTTTTTTCAAAGCCTCGTGAAATTGTGGGCCTTTTAAACACGAAGAAGGCCAAAATAGAGATTGTGTCAAAGAATGTCTTCTCTACATGCTTTCTAGGGCTTCAGGATCTTTTGGTAACCAGAACTGGACAAAATATTCAAAGTAAGGCCTCCGTGTTATCACTTCTCGTAATCTTGATACTCTCCCTCTGCTGCCTAGGATTGCATCGGCTTTTTGGGCGGCTGCAACACGCCATGGATTCATACTGAATACAATGGACATTTCCAGAACATTAAGCGAAAAACATTTTAATGTTACGTTGCGTTCTCAGAACTCCTATGGGCCTGCAGACTGTTTTCTTTTACTAATTTGACATATAATGAATTACTTTTTTTTTTTCAAAAAGCAGACAAGAAGGGTGCTCTCTCTCTCTTCTCCGTGACGCCTGACATCTCCACTATAATTTTAAACAACAGAATACTTTATAAAAGAGGTTTCCTTATGTCATAGCCTAGAAAATTAGACAAGTCTGGGTTGTTGCTTTTTTTAAAAAAACAAAGCCATTGTATTTCCAAATTAGGAGTCCCAGGGAAAGTTGGCTCGGAGTTGTTGTGGTAGAGCAATCATCATCAGGATATCTGAAATATCATGGATTTGCCTGTTTCCAAGAAACAAAAGAAACATTCAGATCAAAGGCATCTGTGCAGAACACTTAATTAAGCCAAAGTGGTTCAGCATGTCATGGAAAGCAACCCGTTACATAAAGCCAGAGTAAGATTTTTAGTCTGGCCATGTCGTGTGGCAGAGTGATTGTCTCCCAAGGTTTAACCTTTTGTGGTCCACTGGGATGTGGGTGGCTGGGGAATTCTCGGAGTTGAAGTCTTCCCATCTGAAAGTTGCTGAACTTCTCAACATGGAGGCCGTAAGGCACGAACGGATGCGGTTGGGCAAAAATTTGGTGCAGGGTGCAGGATCTCTTACTCCAACTTAGAACTTCCCGTGATCAGCCTGAATAGATCCAGGCTTACATCTAGCAGAGGCTGAGACCTGGGTGAATCCGGAGCTGGATCACTACGAGAGCCTCTAAGCCAGATCTTGCATGAATTCATCCCTCAGCCACTCCTGGAAGTGTAAATTTAAATTTGGAGAGTTGGTGGCATGTTTATTTTTGGAGCCCCCCCGGTTGAAATCGTTGGTTTGGTTCATGGGAGATGCACCAAATACCAACATTTGCAAGGGCCTTGGCAGGTTGCAATAATTAAACAGTTTTCTGCATTCGCAACTGAATCCATTCTGTTTGCCTTGACAAAATAAGTCAGTTAAGGGTAGGACTCAATCTGAGATTGCTTTCTCGGTTTCCACCAATAATGAACCCTGATTCTCCCGACTTTTCCCCAAGAATTCATAGACATCGCTCTTTCCTTCATACCCAATCTTCTCCCCTACCTTCCCTTGGTTGTCGTGTATAGGTAGCCCTCAACTTAAGACCCACAACTGAGCTCAAAATTTCTGCTGTTAAGTGAGACAGGTCTTAAGTGAGTTTTGCCCCTGTTTTACCACCTGTCTTTGCCACGGTGGTTAAGTGAATCATTATGCCAACTCATAAAATATTCCTCTGGTCTTTTTAGGGTTGCCAATGCCAACAGGAAGGCAGGTGGAAGCAGTGTGGAAGCTTGCAAAACCGAAACTGCATTCCATGGATGTTTTCATAGATAGTTTCCAGGCGATCGAAGTTTCTGCCATGCAAAATTCTAACTGGAGATCATGATTGATGACTCTGGGCTATGGATGTGTCCCATTGGAGAATATGAATTACGATACACCCAGGGAGCGGGGGGAAACCAGGGTCAAGGGTGACAGTGAGTGATGTGCCTCAGAGTCGGCTACATCCAGGCAGTGCTGGACAGTTTAACTCCCAATAAATCCTTTGGAAGTTTTGGAAGTTTGGCTCGAGACTCATGATTCAAATGGAGGTAACTGCCAGAATCCTGACGTATGGATTTGAAGATCTAACTGTCCTCTTTCGACTCTAAAATTCAATTCATCAACTAATAATTGCTTATCGTATTATCCAAAGAACAGAACCAAGGGCATTCATTATCTCTATATGCAGATCATTCCCAACATACAACCACAAATGGGACAGAGATTTTGGTTGCTAAACGGTGCGGTTCTTAAATGAGTTATCAGGTGACCCAACCAGAGTTCCCAACCATTTTTACTGCGGTGGTTAAGAGAACCATCAAATGGGGTTAAGTGCCAGAATCATGACAGCGTTGCTTTCCATTCTCCCTGCAACAGGGCAGGAATATTTCAGCAGCCGATGAGCCACTGTCCCAGTTTCTCCAGGATCACAAGCGTTTGCGCACGCAACGGATCTTGCATGAATCTACTGACATCCTGGGTGTGTGTGCAGGCAACCTGGTCATTCCATTCTCTGGTTGCAAAAGGCCTGCCTTTCATTAGTGATGTTAATGAACTCGGTTTAGTTCTCCTGCTGCACTTGGCAAAGGTTTCTTGGATGAGTAAGCAACTGCAGCGAGGAAGTCTGATTATTCTGACATTTTAAGCGGCCCGTGTCCCAGGTATTGGCAGCCGTTTAGAAGGTGGGCTCATCAGAAAATTAGTTTTCTCCAGCCCCTGGGAGATGTCAAGTTCCCGGAAGGCCATCTTCTCAATTAGGTTTAGTTTCCTTTATTGTCATTGCACCTTGCACAATGAAATCAAACCCCATCTTCAGTGCACATCATGACCATGAAAATAAACACAAACACACATCCTTCACACTCCACACATTGAATTGAAAACCCCTGATACTGCATTCATATTGCACTATTATACAGTAGAATTCAAAAGAGTTCCTGCCCTGGGATAGAAGCTGTTTTTCAGCCTATTTGTCCTTGTTTTTATTATTGTCCTGTACCGTCTGCCAGATGGTAATAATTCAAAAAAAGGGGGTGCCCAGGATGAGATGGATCTTTGAGGATGTTCTGAACTTTCTCAAGGCAGCAGGAGCTCTAAAGCTCTTCCAAAGAGGGGAGAGGGCAACCCATGATCCTCTGGGCAATATTAACCCTCTGTAGCGCTGTCCTATCTGCCACTGTGCAATTGGCAAACCATACAGAGGTGCAGTAAGTTAAGATACTCTCTGTGGTGCAGCGGGAGAAGGTCACCAGTTTTTCATTCAGTCGTTGTTTCCTGAGAAATCTCAGGTAGTCTAATCTCTGCTGGGCCCTTTTGACCAGGGCTGCAATGTGATCCCCCAGGTCAGGTCCTCTTTTAGGGTAACACCCAGAAACTTAAACCTGGCCACTTGCTCCACTCGGTCTCCATCAATAAACAAGGGCTAGATATCTGATCTGTTCCTTCTATAGTCCACTATCAGCTCCTTGGTGTTGAGGACCAAGTTATTGCCTCCACACCACGAAAGCAAATGGTCCACAGGTTGAAGGGTAAAGAGGAGGGTTGTGACAAGGTTCATTCTGGGATTATGAACAGAATAGAGCTGGGAGGGGACTTTAGAGGTCTTCTAGTCCAACCCTCTGTTCAAGCAGGAGAACCTATACCACTTCAGAACAAGTCACTGTCTCTCTGTGTCTGTGGAGATTCTCAGTCATCCAGGTTATGGTTGTCCCCAAAGGTGCTTTTTTTTTTTTTTCAAGAGACAACTGGACTTTGTGGTTTTTCTTTGAAGACGTTTTGCTTCTCATCCAAGAAGCTTCTTCAGTTCTGGCTGGACTAAAGAACTGAAGAAGCTTCTTGGATGAGAAGCGAAACGTCTTCAAAGAAAAAACCACAAAGTCCAGTTGCCTCTTGAAAAAAAGCACCTTTGGAACAAGCGACGCTCCAGTCTCTTCTTAAAAACCTCCAGTGATGAGGTTAGTGGTCCTCGTGGTTAGGAAGTGTCTCCTTAATTCCAGGTTGCCCTTTCTTCTTTGTGGCAGCCCCTCAAATACTGGAACACTGCTATCATGTCACCCCTAATTCTTCAGCAGAAGAAATGGGCCGGCAAGGCAGGTGTCAGGGTGTGCGAGGCCTGGCTACAACTGTCCAAAGGTAAGTAGTAGGGCAGCTCGACCCCACTCTAGCTTAATTTTTATCCATCCACTCTGGCATGGGTTGGATCTTAATTAGGGCTTATTTTGGGGTAGGGCTCATATTGGGCACACGTGTAAAAATCAAGCTAGGACTTACTTTTAGGGTAGGTTGTATTTTTGGGGAAACAGTGTATCTTTTACTGTGCAGAGTTTAAAGCAAACCTCAACTATGAGGAACGTTTAAAGGAGCTTCCAGAAAAGAGGACTATAGGGAGCTGGGTTTTTTTTTTTTCCTTCTTTGCTACCAACTCCAAACCAGACATTTTTTTCTCCCTGTCGCTTTTGTTTCACCCAGGGAGAATTACTGTGTCATGTTATCAGTTGCCCAAATTTTGCTATTTCACTTTTATAACCTGGCAACGGAAGGTGCCCTCTGGGATGTAAATATTACGATCATGACGTGTGTAACTTATTTGAACGATTGTATGTCTTTAATTTTTAGGAAGAGAGGTTTATAGATGTTTTCGATGTTTGCCTTTTTGTTTTTGAGCAAGCTGGCCTCAGGCTATCGTAAAGTATAATTTAAATTCACTCTGAATCATTCATCAGTTTGAAAAAAAACAATGGGTGAGCGAAAAGGGAGATATTGCTGCAATATACAGTACTTCTGTGAAAGAGAGAGGGGTGGAATGGGGAAGAGAGAGAGATTTGAATTTAAATTCATATCCCACCATGGAAATTTCTGCCTAATCATTCAGATTTAGCCCAGCCTAAATCTGCATGAGTTCCAGCAGATTGGGCTGGACTAGAAGACCTTCAAGATCCATTCCAGCTCTATCCTGATTATGAATGAATGAATGAATGAATGAATGAATGAATGATCTCACTACAGCTTAAGTAAACTTTGGTGCTGAAGCCAAAATTAATTGGAAAATGATGGCCTTGGACTCTGTCATAACTTAATGGTGTTAGGTGTTGCCTCCTTGCTCTTCTGCTGTTGTAGCTGAGAAGCTGGGAAGTTCTCCCCTAGCCAGGTACAAGTAGAAGCCCAGGATCTGGATCCACAGAATAAGCAGATCAGCCTAAACACCACAGGGCTAATTTAAAAGATGTTGAAATATGCAAAGTTAATGCACGCTGCAGTCAAAGAGCCCACGAGATGGATTACAAAATGCAAACGTATCTATATGTACCTCCGCCTCTAGTTTTCTGGCTAGGAGGTCCTCTAAACTTCCATGATGCAGGATATCAATTGCTACTCCATATTTAATTTCTGGGACTTTTTATTCCAAATAATAATAATAAGATTTTGCAAAACGCAAGGGGTGTTGTGCTGTTACTAAGCAACCTCCTTGGTTTAACTCTGCCAAACACTTGAGCCTTTTCATGGATTGGCTTTGTGGGCTCCAATCCCACCAGCCTGCTCCCAGAAGTGTCCTTTATCATTCTGTCTTCTTCTGTTTCCTTTGCACAATTAGTTTTATTTCATACGCCATAAATAGGCCGTAGTGAGGACAATACGGAAATGGGTTCCATTGCTGTGCACATAGTGCAAATTTAAGCCGCAGCAGCAACACCGAATACTGTCACGATGGAGGAAAGAGCGAGGATGCCGATCGTATAATTATTTCATCCCCTGAGCTGGAATTAGCAAGGAAGCAATTTTGATCTGCATTTACCCAAATATAAGAGATCCACCCAACTAGATAACCCAAGAGGATGGACTCAGTTACAGGGGCATGGGAAGACCTGAAAGATCAAGTGGGGCAGAGATCATTTGGGGCGGGGGGAGCTACCTAAGTAGTTCCTGAGAGTTGATCATGATTTGATGGCATGCAATCAATCAACCAACCAACCAATTAATTAATCAATCAATGAACTGTTGGAAGAAATGTCCATCTGGGTTCAGTTCCAAGTGGTGAGAAAGACACTGGAAACATGAAGCCTGCTTGGAAGGATGGGTGAACACGACCACATGGGTTTGAAGTCCTGGGTAGCTGACCACCTGGAGTGGAGAGTGAGTGTTTTTTATACCTTCTCTTGGGCTTTGAACTTGAGCTTCCTGTTCCTGTGGCAAGGGCATTTATCCTATTGGTTGCAGTAAGACTTCTATGTGGAGTCATATTTGTCTGAATCAAGTTGGGTGGAACCTTGCTGGGTGATGCAATGAAGGGGCTTGGTTGTGCCATGTAGTGAGCTCTGCTGATAGATCATCCTATTACATCCTGGAGGGTGAAAGTTTTTTGTCTTGTAGATAGGCTGGTACCAAAATATCTGCTGGGGGCAGGGAAGTGGGGTTGAGTTTCTGTTCTTTGTCTTTAAAAACCTGTTCCTCCTTTTCTCATCCAAGGAAATATAATATTCTGCCTTTTAAATATTTCCTAAAATATTTCACTCTTCTAAGCGGGGTAGGTGCTAAACTTTATTCAGAACTAAATAAGCCAAAGAAATTTCCAGGTTAGAATCTGCCTTCTAGCAATATCCACCAAGCCATATCTTTTTGGTTACAACCCTGCCCCCGCAAAAAAGACATGAAACCAACAGTCTAGATTCACCAACCAGGTGCTCCCAGGTGATCTACAAATCCCATCATTCCCTCCGTGGTGGAAGATGATTAGTCCAGTCATAGTCCAGCACATCTGGAGAGGCACAAGCTTAAGGAAATGCTACTGCCTTCCTTGTTTAACTCGATAGGAATTCAGAGGTGATACTGGGTCTAGAACAGTGGTCGTCAACCAGTGGGCTGGGGACCGCTGGTGGTCTGTGAGAAAATTTTGGCGGTCCGCAGAGCAATGTCCCCCCCAAAGCAATTAATCCAGGCTGCGCAGGAAAACAAGGCTGCGCCACCCACATGGCCCGTGGGAACACAAGGCTTGCATCACTTGCATTGTGAACAACACAAGATAGTGAGGGGAGGGGGGAAAGGGAGGACGGGGGGAACTTGCCCTACTCACCCCACACACCTGGCCTGGCCACCGGGCTGCTTCTCTCCACTTCTTTCTTCTTCTGCTTTTGGCTGCATGCAAGGAAAGCAGCCAAAGTCTTTCTTTCTCTTCCCCAAACTCCGCCAGAAATGAGTCTTTGGGACCCTGCAAGGCCTCCTGCTCCAAGAGGCTGCGCCGGCAAAGACTCATTTCTGGCGGAGTTTGGGGGGAGAGAAAGAAAGACTTCTGCTGCTTCTGCTGCTTTCCTTGCATGAAGCCAAAAGTCTCTCTCTCTCCCCCTGAGAATGGAGCTGGAGACGGTATCCTGCGATCCCAAATAAAGAACGATTGATTGGTAGAAAAATGGGTGGGGAATTTCCCTGCAGACTTTTGGGGGGATTTTCCCAGGGTCTCTGGTCTGCGGGATTTAAAATTATGAGTTTGGTGGTCCCTGAGGTCCAAAAGCTTGGTGACCCCTGGACTAGATGACCTGCAAGGTCCTTTCCAACACTGTGGTTCTATACCCCACCCCCTGCTTGGTTAGTTTTACAGGAGATTCACACTGCTTTAAAAGTTTGCAGGTTGTTCTGAGGACAGGAGCTAGGATGAATGCCCGTATTTCGAGAGGGACAGGCAAATCATATTTTCTGATTGTCATTTCAACAGCAGCCACTCAACCTTCCTTTCACTTGGAGCTAACTATTCCCCTGCAGGCTAATAAATTTAGATTCATTCTCTTCTCCCACTACTCAACTTGAAAATACTAGAATTAAAGGCCCTTCTCTCTGAGAATCCTGTAAGAGCTATTCAGCTGAAAACCTTGAAAGCAATCTCGGGTTTTATATCTATTGGTCTTAATAATTGAGTGGCATTTCTACAGAAGTACAAACTGGATGAGGCAGTGGGAAATTCAGTGGAACTGCAGAGAATTTGGGGGGGGGGGGGGAGATTATAAAATGGCCAAGATATTCATCTACATTTTTTTTTCTCCAGTCCTTAATCTTCTAAGGTTCTTTTATGGGACAATTGCCTTGCCAGACAGAAGAATATTAAATCAGGCAAGTGGGCTAATAGAAAGTAAAGCATTTTCCAATAAACCATGAATCGAGAAGCTCTAACAAACATCAAGAAGCCACTAGTGTTCACTGAAGCTTGGTGACATTTTTTAACAATTGCCTTTTGTGCCTTAGTCTGAATTGCAGATTAAAGGGGTATATTTCATGCAAAGTAAAATACTTTTAAAATCTGTCTGTGGAAGGAATAGAAATCAACGATCTTCTTTGAATGAAGCTCATTGCTTGGAATACAGCATCTAATTCTGGTTACCATAGTACGAAATAGAGACCCTAGAAAGAGTACAGAGAAGAGCAACAAAGATGATAGAAGGGTCTGGAGCAGGGGTCACCAACCTTGACAACTTTAAGACTTGTGGACCAACTGCCAGAATTCCTCAATCAGCCATGAATGATACCACTCTATAAAGCCTTAGTAAGACCACACCTAGAGTACTGCATCCAGTTTTGATCACCACACTATAAAAAGATGTTGAGACTCTGGAAAGGGTGCAGAGAAGAGCAACCAGGATGATGAGGGGATTAAAACATACGATGAACGGTTGCAGGAACTGGGCCTGGCTAGTCTAGGGAAGAGAAGGACCAGGAGAGACAAGATAGCAGCCTTCCAATATCTGAGGGGCTGCCACAGAGAGGAGGAGGGGGTCAAGCTATTCTCCAAGGCACCTGAAGGCCAGACAAGGAATAATGGATGGAAACTGATCAAGGAGAGAGATTCAATCTGGAAATAAGGAGAAACTTTCTGGCAGGGAGAACAATCCACCAATGGAACAGAAATTGCCTTCAGAGGTTGTGGGACCTTCATCCCTGGAGGCTTTCAAGAAGACTGCCATCTGTCAAAAATGGTGTAGGGTCTCCTGCTTGGGCGGGGGGGGGAGGGGTTGGACTAAATGACCTTCAAGGTCCCTTCCAACTCTGTTAATGTCTTAAAGAGACTGGACAGCCATTTGTCCAGAATGACATAATTTTCTTTCACGAATAAGGAATCTCTATTTTCATTTGTCTTGAAGTATACCCGTAACAATCCTTCAGGTGAACTTATATATACTGAAAGGAGGCTGAATATTGTAAACGTTTTTCTAGATGCAAGGTCAAGAAGAATTTGCTCATTCCTGGAGTGTAAGAAATGGTCCAAAAGGCAGGGAGTTCAGAATAAATCATCCTTTAAGCCTACTCATTTTGGTAATGTTTCTCTCCTTTTCTGTTCCATGAAGATGTACGCAGAATAATTCAGTTATTTGCAGAGAATAATGGAGGAGGGCCTCAAATTCAGGTTCCATGTGCTGTTATTTGTTTCTTTCTGCTGGAATAAAATAGACTCACGCGTGTGGTTTAAGAACAAAAAGAGAATTCAACGTTCTTTTTTTTTCCCCCTAAGGAGGGGAAAATTTCCCCCACCCATTTTTGTCATGAACCCAGATAATCAGATAAAGCCAACCTACACCCCCGTCTGTTCCTGGTGGGAAACTAATAATATGAAACACAAGAAGGTATTGTGAGAAAATTGCCTGAAATCTTTTCGAAGAGAAGATGGGGTGTCTCTTTTGTGAAGCTGGGTTGAGTTGGTGCACTTATTTTCTTTTTTTTTTCCCCCTACAAGTATTTTCATTGAATGCTTCTGCCCCTAACACAATGAAATTCAATGTAGAGAAAAGTAAGGATTTACACTTAGGTAGGAAAAAAAAATACACGTATAGAACTTGGCTCAGTAGACTTCCTCATTAACCCAATGGAGAAGTTTTTATTTTATTTATTTTTATTTATTTGATTTGCCAATCGCTTACAAGACAATAGGTATAAGAATAAACATGAGTAAGAATACAGGAAATAGGTACGAATAAATGGGGACAATAAGACAGGGACGAGAGGCACAATGGTGCACTTATGCATGCTCCTTATAGACCTCTTAGGAATGGGGTGAGGTCAATAGTGTATAGTTTAAGGGTAAAGGAGTGGGGGTTAGAGGATGTAATAATAGAATATTTATTCTTTACTGGCCAAGTGTGATTGGACACACAAGGAATTTGTCTTTGGTGCAAATGCTCTCAGTGTACATAAAAGAAAGAAGAGAGACATTTGTCAAGAGTCAAGAATCATAAGGTACAACACTTAACGAAAGTCATAGGGTACAATAAGCAATCAAATCATACTAGGAAACAGTCGATATAAATCGTAAGGATACAAGTGACAAAGTTACAGTCATACAGTCACAAGTGGGAGGGGATGGGTGATAAGGAGTGATGAGAAGATTAACAGTAATAGTAGTGCAGACTTTGTAAATAGTTTTACAGTGTGGAGGGAATTATTTGTTTAGTCAGGTAGTGCATTCCAGGCATTGACCACTCTGTTGCTGGTCATACTTTCTGCAATCAAGTTTGAAGCGGTTTACTTTGAGTTTGTATCTGTTGTGTGCTCTTGTATTGTTGTGGTTGAAGCTGAAGTAGTCATTGACTGGTAGGACATTGTAGCAGATAATTTTGTGTATTACGCTTAAGTCCAACTATAGGGGGCGTAGTTCAAGGTTGTCCAAGCCCAAAATTTCAACCCTGGTGGTGTACTTTATTTATTTATTTATTTATTTATTTATTTATTTTTATTTTTTATTTTTTTATTTGTCAATTGCTTACAAGATAATAGGTATAAGTAAAAAACATAGTTATGAATACATATAAGAAAAATAAAAAAATAAAAGAAACAATAGGACAGGGACCACGTTGGTGCGCTTATGCACACCCACTACAGACCTCTTAGGAAAGAGGTGAGGTCAATAGTAGACAGTCTAAGGTTAAAGTTTTTGGGGGTTGGGGAAGAAACTACAGAGTCAGGTAGAGGATTCCAGACATTGACCACTCTATTGCTGAAGTCGTATTTCCTGAAATCAAGTTTGGTGCGATTTACCTTGAGTTTGTATCTATTGTGTGCTCTTGTATTGTTGTGGTTGAAGCTGAAGTAATCATTGACAGGTAGGACATTTCAATGTATGATTTTATATACTATACTTAGATCGGACCGAAGGCGGCATAGTTCTAGGTTTTCTAGGTGTAGAATTTTGAGTCTGGTGGCATAAGGTATTCTGCAACGAGTAGAGGAGTGGAGAACTCTTCTTGTGGAAATATTTCTGGACTTTCTCAACTGTGTTAATATCAGATACGTAATGTGGGTTCCAGGCTGATGAACTGTATTCGAGTATTGGTCTAGCAAATGTTTTGTATGCTCTAGTTAGTAGTGTGATATTATCAGAGAAAAAGCTACGTAAGATAAGGTTAACAACTCTTAATGCCTTTTTGGCTATGTAGTTACAGTGGGCTCCAGCAGTTAGGTCATTTGAGATGAGTACTCCAAGATCCTTGACAGAGTTTGGATCGTCAGCAAGGTCTTGACTATTCAGCCTGTATTTTATTTTCTGATATTTTTTGCCAATATGTAGGACAGAGCATTTATGTGTTGAGCTTTGAAGTTGCCATTTGTTTGACCATTCTGATACATAGTCGAGGTCTTTTTGAAGGGTAGCAGTATTGTCTGTGGTGTTGAATAGCTTTACATCATCAGCGAAGAGAAGTAGGCTATTCTGTTGCGAGCAGAGGAGTGCAGTACTCTTCTCGTGAAATACTTCCTCTGTACCATTTGTTATGTTGTGTTACAGTAACAAAAAGCAAAGGATGGACTTTTGTGTTCTTAAGCACAGTCACACATAAGAGCATACAATAGCCTAGCCTTGTCTTTCTCTGAAACAAAATTTCTGGATCTTCCAACGGTCACCTCTCATAGTGAAGCCATCCAAGATGTTGTATGCCTTCTGGTCAATGTGCTTTTTTTAAAAAAAATGATGTCCATCAAGGAAGTCATGTTGTCAACATCCAATTATCCCACGACAGTCATTTAGCATCCTCAGTATGGTCTCAACGGCTCAGGAAAGTTGCCAATCATCATGACAGGGTGCTAAACATGCTTGTTCTCAGCTCTTTGGTCCAATGACCAGTCTCAGCCCTGTTCAATTATTTTTGTTTCTGATTCCTTTCCGGCGCATTTGCCAAAGGAGTGCTGGAACCGTCTCTGATTAAAGAGATGCAAATAAATGTGGATTCCATGTTTGTTTTGGAAAACCATCAAGGAGATGAAATATTTTTTTTAAAAAAAAATGTTTCTAGAGTTAGAGCTGAAGTTCGCCTTCCAAAAGAATTCGTGGTAGGACAAATGCTTGGCATAATCAATCGAACAATCTGAATAGAGCTGGAAGGGACCTTGGAGGTCTTCTAGTCCAGCCCCCTGCTCAAGCTAGAGATCCTATACCATTTCAGACAAGTGATTGTCCGATCTCTTCTTAAAAACCTCCAGGCCAGGGATGAAGCAACCACAACTTCCCGGAGGCAAGCTTCAAAGGTTAATTGTTCACACAGCTAGAAAGTTTCTCCTCAATTCCAGGTTGTTTCTCTCCTTGTTTAGTGTCCATCCATTGTTTCTTGTCTTGCCTTCTGGTGCTTTGGAAAATAAGTTGACCCCCCCTCTTCTTTATGGCAGCCCCTCAAATGTTAGAAGACTGCTATCATGTCTCCCCTAGTCCTTCCTTTCACTAGACTGGCCAAACCCAAATCCTGCAACTGTTCTTCGCATTTCTGGCTCTTCTCTACCCTCTTTCTAAGGCTGCAAGAAAAGATTGTCCAACCATGTGACCAGGAATGGACTAAAAACTCCTGCCTTGGGCGAGGGGGGAGGCGGTGGACTCAAAGACCTCTAAAGTCCCTTTTCCAGCCCTGTGATTCGGTCATTCTATGACTCAGCCTTGGGACCAGGGGGGAGATTCTACCTGGTTGGACCACTTCTATAGAACCGATTGTTATGATTCTGCCCAGTTCGGAGAACCAGCAAATCGTGCCACTGACTGGTCCCTCCCCTCCCCGCCCACTCACTCCTTACCTGGGAAACTTGCCTGCTAAGTTGCTGTTTTTCCTTCCCCTCCCCCGACCATCAGCTGTTCTGCTGTGCTGGAAGATTTAGATTAGCAAGGAAGCAGAAAATCCTTGGATTTCTTGCTTTCTAGCTAATCTAAAAGCAGAGCTGAACCTTCCTTAGGACTGAAGCTTCTATTTTTTCAGTGCAGACTCAGGTAGCAGATCGCAAAATGGTAGATCTCTGAGTGAATCTGTGATTCTGTGATCCTGCCTGCTTTGCCTGATTTTGGGTAAAAGTTGCTCTTTTTTTTAATAAACAATTCAATATTTACATAAATATTTACAATATTTACATACAAGCCATGTCCAGCCAGTCATGTGACCACCAAGCCACACCCACAAATTAGGCCACACCCACAGGACCGGTTGGTAAGACATTTGAATCCCACCTGCTCCCACCAAGGGCAACTCCTAAGACCTTGGCAGTTGTGGGGTGTTCTCTTTGTCATTAATCTGAGTGTCCTTGGCAGCTGTCTTTTTTCAGTTGTATGCACAGGCAATTTCTTCAGTGGACAACTCAGTTTTTAAAGCCAATTAGTGCTAGCCAAGAGGAGCTGCTCAGCCACACCAGTAGCTTGTCTCAAAACTAATGCTTCCCTAGTGACATTTCCTGACAATTAATTACCATTAGTGGAAGGGACTGTGTAGCATCGTTGGTGGCCACTTCTGCCTTGGTTGATGAGATGAATTTTGCATTTTCATAAAGCTCTTTGATATTCCGGAGGAAGTCATTGTCAACAAGTGCTTTGGATCTTCCCTGTTTATACATTCATTCCAATCCTTTTGTCGTTTCCCTCTGTTGCCCTTTCCTGCACTCAAAGCTGCTCAGATTCCAGTTTGAGTAGAAGAATTGCTAAAAATTAATGCTAGGAATGGAGCGTGGCACTTTTCATTCTGCTTGTTATGCATCCGTGTCTAAAGGGTTGTGTCCTCACCAAGTGTTTGCTTTCTTTTAAAAATAAAATTAAATTAAATCACTTATAATTAGAATATTCTTTCTCCGGTCATGCATTTCCTAATTTTATTCTTCTGTCACGTCCTCGCAATTGGGCAGCAGGTTTGAGAAAACCCTGGAGACAAAAGCTAGAAGGAGAGCATTGCACACTCTCCTTTCCAAAGAAGGCCCGAAGATCTGCAATTGGTTGATAAGACTTATTTACCTGTGACATATAAGGCGCCTATAAATAAATATAAGCCCACTTTATTTGCCGAAGAAAGCTGCTTGTTGGCAAAACTTCCCCAGGAAGAAAAAAAGTGCCAAGATAATAACCATGATCTGACAATCAACATCATGACCATTTTTCATATGTGGTTGTGGCTATCATCTCAATTTTTACATACACACACACACACACACACACACACACACAGGAAGGGAGGGAGGGAGGGAGGGAGGGAGAGACAGAGAGAGAGAGGGAGGCGAAGGAGGGAGGGAGAGAGAGAGAGAAGAGAGACACACAGAGAGAGACAGAGACAAGAGAGACAGAGAGAGAGGGAGGGAGAGAGGGAGGGAGAGACAGACAGACAGAGAGGGAGGGAGGGGGGGAGAGAGAGAGAGACGAGAGACAGGGAGAGAGGGAGGGAGAGAGAGACAAGAGAGACAGGGAGAGAGGGAGGGGAGAGAGAGAGAGAGAGAGACAGAGAGACAGACAAAGACAGGGAGGGAGAGAGAGAGACAGAGAGAGACAGAGGGAAGAGTGGGAGAGAGACAGAAAGAGAGACAGAGAGGCAGACAGAGACAAAAAGACAGAGAGAGAGAGATAGAGGAAGGGAGGGAGAGACAGAGGGAAGAGAGACAGAAAGAGAGAGAGACAAGAGAGATAGAGAGAGACAGACAGAGAGGGAGGGAGGGAGGGAGAGACAGAGAGAGACCGAGAGAGAGACAGAGGGAGGGAGGGAGGGGGAGAGAGAGAGAGAGATCAATTTCCCAGCAATGTGATGGATGGGTGATGGGTAACAGAATATCAGGGTTGGGAGGGAACTTGGAGGTCTTCTAGCCCCACCCTCTGCTAAAGCTGGAGACCATTTCCGATTCCAGACAAGAGGCTGCCCAGTCTCTTCTTAAAAGCCTCCAGGGATGGAGCACTCACAGCTTCTGGTGGCAAGCTGTTCCACTGGTTTATTGTCCTCACTGTTAGGAAGTTTCTCCTTAATTCTAGTTTGATTCTTTCCTTGATACGTTTCCATCCAACTGTCACAAATCACTCAAACTATCAGAGAGTGCAATCCACCCAGGGAACAGAAGTTGCCTTCAGATGTTGTGGGAGATTCATCCCTGGAGGCTTTCAAGAAGAGACTGGACTGCCCTCTGTCAGGAATGGTGTAGGGTCTCCTACTTGGGCAGAGGAGGGTTGGACTAGATGACCTACAAGGCCCCTTCCAACTCTGTTAATCTGAGAAAAAAATATGAGTAGCTTTTCCTGAGTTAACTGGTTAAATAAATTGGGATATTCAACCCTTTTATATTCCTTTTCTTCTATTAACCCTTTTCTTCTATTAACATACTAAGTTTAATAATCTTGACACCAATTCACTCGCAGCCTCTGGAATTCTTTTTCTTCATTTTCCAAACCTCCCAGCAGTATAAAATGAACTTTTATGACACATTAGTGAGGCACAAGACATTTTCTTCCTGCCGAACGTTCACACATCCCAATTGCCAATTTCTCATCCGCTGGGTGGGTGTGTAAAGATGATGGTGGCAGAGAGGAAGGAGAGCAGTTTTGGTTATGTGCGCTTGGAGTCAGAGACAATTGCAAATAAATAATGAGCTACTTCCTGTAGAATGAAACAAGCAAGGCTGCAACCTGAAGTGGTATGTGTGTGCATTTGTGTGTGTGTGTGTGTGTGTGTGTGTGTGTCTTTTAGGTATAATCCCAGAATCCATTTTCTAGAAACAATGATAGGAGATAGATAGATAGATAGATAGATAGATAGATAGATAGATAGATAGATAGATAAAGATAAATAGATCGATAGATAATACATAAATAAAATAAAAAAATATATGAGAGATAGGATACGGAGATAGATAGATAGATAGATAGATAGATAGATAGATAGATAGATAGATAGATGGATGGATGGATGGATGGATGGATGGATGGATGGATGGATGGATGGATGGATGGATGGATGGATAGATAGATAGATAGATAGATAGATAGATAGATAGATAGATAGATAGATAGATAGATAGATATAGATAGATAGATAGAAGGATAGAAGGATAGATGGATAGATAGATAGATAGATAGATAGATAGATAGATAGATAGATAGATAGATAGATAGATAGATAGATAGATAGATAGATAGATAGATAGATAGATAGATAGATAGATAGATAGATAGATAGATATAGATAGATAATATATAAATAATATATATATATGAGAGAGATAGGATACGGAGATAGATAGATAGATAGATAGATAGATAGATAGATAGATAGATAGATAGAAGGATAGATGGATAGATAGATAGATAGATAGATAGATAGATAGATAGATAGATAGATAGAGATAGATAGATAGATAGATAGATAGATAGATAGATAGATAGATAGATAGATAGATAGAGATCACGATAGATAGATGATAGATAGATAGATAGATAGATAGATAGATAGATAGATAGATATAGATAGATAATATATAAATAATATATATATATATATGAGAGAGATAGGATACGGAGATAGATAGATAGATAGATAGATAGATAGATAGATAGATAGATAGATAGATAGATAGATAGATAGATGATAGATGATAGATAGATAGATAGATAGATAGATAAAGAGAAATAGATCGATAGATAATACATAAATAAAATAAAAAATATATATGAGAGATAGGATACGGAGATAGATAGATAGATAGATAGATAGATAGATAGATAGATAGATAGATAGATAGATAGATAGATAGATAGATAGATAGATAGATAGATAGATAGATAGATAGATAGATAGATAGATAGATAGACAGATAGATAGATACAATTTCCACTCCCTATGGTAAAAATGCCACTGTGCTTGGTTATTACCTGAGTTCCATAATGTATTATTCACATTTTATAATGCAATAGATAGACACAGACACAGACCAGACACAGAGATGGATGATAGATCTAGGTAATATTTCTAGATAATGGATTCTGGAACTTTGAATCCGGGTCATAAGTATACACCGAACACCTATCTGTTTTTCCAGCCAATTTCTTTTTTCCCCTTTTTTCTCTCTTAATATTTATAGCAATAGTGGAGACTTTACTATGAGCAAAGTTAAGATTTACTGTTAAGTATATCTTTCTCATGTTATAAAATCATTCAATGCATTTTCCAGCTATGTCACATATGGCATTAATTATACAGTTTAAGCAACTTTATGGTCTCTACATTGTACAGATCGCATTCAACATCATCATGCAAAGTTTAATTCATCGAAATCATCACCATGTTAACAATTTCCACTCCCTATGGTAAAAATGCCACTGTGCTTGGTTATTACGCGTGTTCCGTAATGTATTACTCACATTTTATAATGCAATAAAACAATTGGGGGGGAGATGGAAATTTGAGAGAGGAGGAATAGATATTGACTATTGGAAATTACATGCCTTCAACAGCCCTTCCCCTGAGCAATTAACTCTAAAGATTATCAACTTGCAGCTAGAAAGGGAGATCAAACTGAGCCGTGGAAGGTGGGGACTGTAGTCCCAAACTCCTAGAAGGCACCAGCTCAGAGTAGAATACAAAGGACTTCTCCTAATTGCTTTATTTTGCTTTTAAGCTCTTGTAGTCTCCATGGATCAAATTGGTTTGAGCTTAAATTTAATTGTCCGGTGGTTGATGTTGCTTAAAAACCTTTTATGGGAATCAGCCCCGGGAGTTTTGATTAAAGTAGACATTCCTATAATAAATAAATAATCTCAGAACCAAGTTCTTGCTTTAGGGCAGAATTCAAATAATAATGAAACATTTGTACGATGAAAACACGTATACGAGGAACTCCGCAGGTGGATCGAAAAGTCCGGTTTGTTGAGGCTAAAATGACCCTCCAAGGTAACGCATTGAGTTCACATGTGAATTCCAGACTGCAATTGGCTTCCAGGTAGTCTTTGGCTTACGGCCACAATGGAGCCCCCCATTTCTGTTGCTAAGTGAGACAGTTGTTCGGCGGGGGGGGGGTTTGCCCCATTTTACGACTTTCCTTGCCACAATTGTTACATTAGCAACAGGGTAACAAATCCACCCTCATTCAAATTGTAAATCTCTAGCTGCATCTCAGAGAAAATAAAATTGATTTATTAGGAGTGATCATGTCGGCGTTACCTGGATGCAGCCGATACTAAAATACATCATTTCCCCCTTGACCCTGGCCTTCCTCCCACCCCCTGGATGTATATTCTCCAATGGGACACATCCATAGCCAAGAGTCATCAATCACGCTCTCCAGTAATATTCTTGTGCTTCGGCAATTTTGGGCTACCAGGGCGATTATCTAGGCACTTAAGGAATGCACTGTTTTACCCCACTGTCTTTTTCTGGCAGCTAAAAAAACCCAAAGGAGTATCTTTTTAGTAGATACAGGGTTGTTAAGCCAGCTTCCCCATTAACTTTGCTTGTTAAATGTAAATACGATGGATACTATTTTATTCCTATTAAAATGTGATTAGAAAGGGGAGGTTTTTTAAAATGCAACAATGGCACACTTAAAAATTAACAAGGGGATAAATCATGAGAAATTATGACTCAATATAAATGTGTGAAGTGTTATTAGAATTGCATAGTCTGTGAAACGCTGCCAATATGATTATCAATATATTATTCGTAGCAAAAGGACTGATGTTAGGAATGTAGAGATGGACACAAAAAATGACGTAGTGAAATATCGAATAATCAGTTGAACGACAGTTGAACAAAATAAGCGTTTTCATATTAAATTTTAAAAGGTTGTCAATTGTATTAAATGTGGAGAATATTTGTTTTAAAATGTAAGACACTCTGGTGCCACACTACTCACACAATGATATGGTTGTTGAAACAAGAAAAAATAAAATAAAATTATTGGTGGGGGGGGAAACTTTGCTTGTCAGACTTGTGACAGTATGAGCCCCCTTTTGTCTTACAAGCGAAGTAAATGGGGAGGCCAGATTCATTTAAAGACCTTAAGAGCTGCAGCGGTTCGCTTAACAACGGAGGTGAGAAGGGATGTAAAATGGCGCAAAACTCGGTTAACAAGTGTCTCACTTACAACAGAATTACAACAGAGTTAGCAACGGAAAAGTTGGACTCAATTGTTGTCATAAGTCAAGGACTGCCTGTATAGGCATAAAATTATACTCAAAAGATTCTGGGACATAGAAATAACAGAAGGCCCCAGCCAGCACAGCCCACCTCCTGCTCTATACGTAAAAACATTGGCTCTCTTAATTGACTTGAGACTTTCAAGAAGAGATTGGACTCCCATCTGTCAGAAACGGTGAAGGGTCTCCTGCCTGGGCAGGGGGTTGGACTAGATGACCTACAAGGTCCCTTCCAACACTGTTATTCTATGTTCCATCTGCTTTCATGGCTGACTCCGGGCGGAGAAAGAACCGAAATATGGAGGGTTATGTGGATCGGTACATCAGGAAATTAATTTTAGGTGATACCTCCGACGAAGCAAAATAGTTAAGCTAGAACTGCATAGTATTAGCAAGCAGCTGGAGAACAGGAAACCTCGCAAAGAAATGCCAATTTGCAGGTGATGAAAACTTGCCCTGCCCAGCATGCACAACTGCTTTTACTGATAGGATGGTAGAGCCTACAGACTTCGTAAGATCAAGGCAGAATTTAGAGGTGTTTATTATTTTTGAAAAGTAATTCATCTTTTGCTGGGCAGATGACAACTCCACAATTCCTGACTTGCTGGGGATTGAAAATCAGCCAGCTGTGATTTTGATCTCTGGTTTTCCATGCAGCTGCTGATATATATATACACCGAAATATATATATATATATATTCGGTAGATGTACCAAGGGACCTTTCCAAAATATTGTAAAGCGGCAATAATAACCCCTTGGAAAAGCTTCATTTGTGATTATTTTATTTTATTTTATTTTGCTTTCAACGTCAATGAAGACTGAGGCTCTAAATAATTTGGTTATTATTCAATCAACCACCTCAATCATAGGGCTGAAAGGGACTCTGGAGGTCTTCTAATCAATCTCCTGCCTGTGGCAGAATTTCTTTCTTTCTTTCTTTCTTTCTTTCTTTCTTTCCTTCTTTCTTTCTTTCTTTCTTTCTTTCTTTCTTTCTTTCTTTCTTTCTTCTGCAGTGATTTACTTAACAATTGTGGCAAAAAAAAGGTCTTAAAATGGTACAAATGGTACTCAATTCACAAATGTCTCACTTAGCAAGAAACTCTGGGCTCATTGAGGGCTACCTGTAACTTTTCCTTTCCTTTTTCGTTTCCTTTCCTTTCTTTCTCTTCTCCCTTTGTTTCTTGGCACTTTTTAAATCCTTTGTTTACTTCCTATGCTTTTTTTATTTCTTCCTTTCAAAATTGAGACTGTGTTTATTCTTTTAGAAATTCCTTTCATTGTGTGCATTTGTGTGTGTGTGTGTGTGTGTGTGTATAAGGAATGCAACAACCATTTACAGATAAAAAGGGACTGTAAAACCCAGACTGGAAAAGTAGGGAGTGAAAGAAAGAGATTTAAAATAACCCCGCCTTCATTCTGCGTGGCATAAAAAGGGACAGCGAGAAACTCAGTCAAGCTTTTCAAGATTCTGTTATGATACCTCACCACAACGAAACGGCACCCTAGTTTTGTCTTAGTTTTGTTTGCTTTCTGACTGGGTCAACCTTGAAAGGCTAACATTTTTGTGAGTTACAGAGCTACCTCTTCAGATGCATGGAAAGGTCTTATGCCTTTTATCCAATTTCTGATGGTTTGAGGATGCAGCAGGCTTTGCACAGGATGTAAACTCAAAGGTAGATGGGAGCAGGATATGAAGAACGATGGAGACTCTCTGGATTTTTAAAGGGATGGGTTGATTTATTAAATGCCATCAAGTTGCTACCAATTTTAGTAACCACACAGACAGATTTTCTCCATGGTGATGTTATGCCACTGTCAGAGTCTGAATCCGAGGAGGATGCCAGACAGATGCCAGAGTGGGAGTGTGGCTCCGTTGGCTGTGGAGGAAACTGGGGAAGGGCAAAGTCCAGCTGGGCAGAGCAGGGAAGAGGTAGAAGAAGAGAGAGGGAGTTCAGAGGAAGACCCAGGCCCACCCCCTCTTTATCCTAGGGCACGCAGGGAGGAACGGAGAAGGGAGCAACGTGGCTTGCGTGGCTTACGGGGGAGGAAAGGGCCCTGATTCCCTTCATTAGCCACAGCTGGGAAGAGAGTTGATAAGAAAGGCAGGCTGCGTGTGGCAGCTGCTGGGAGCAAATGTGACTTTATCCGGTGTTGTCGTGGCTTATGTGTTCTTGGTGTTTTCCCAACTGTGTGAGTTTTGCAGTGCCTTCAAGTCTGAAATTCTTGCTCCTGCTCTGCCAGACGAATTACTTCAGTTTGGCTTGTTTGGACTTTAAGTTACAGTTTGTGTTGCTCGTGTTTTAGACTGAATTTTTCTGCAATCAAAGGCTGTTCCTGAGATAGTTTTTCTCCAGCCCAAAGGTAACCTGGACATTGGGGGAAAAGCTGGAGATAATAAAGGGACTCATATTGCTTATCTGACTGTGTTGCCTTCGTACCATGCCCTGGGTCATCACAGGTGATTTGCCACTAATCCAATGATAGAGTCATTGTTCTGTAATTAAGTCTTCCTGTTGGTCATCCACTTTCTTTTCTTCCATCTTTCCCAGCTTTAAAGTCTTTTTGAGAGCTAGGTCTTTGCATATGTCCAAAGTAGGTTCATTTGAACCTGGTCATTTGTGTCTTGATTGAGAACTCTGGATTGATTTACTCTATCATTCTTGGTTGTCCTCTTACGCCACACTGGATACGGGGAAGAGGAGAGGAGTTAAAGGATGAAGTGGGCATCTTACATTTCTGCAAAACTTTTATTTTATTCTTAAAACCTCACAAAGATTTGCCCCAATATATAACATTATGTGATGGTAAGGAGCTAAGAGATTTTCCAAAACAGATGTATGTAGCGATTTTTGCATATCTGATCTAAGTTTAACCCAGTATTGTTAACAGTGGCAGTGCAATGCATGTGTTCTCATCCTGGCACTTGTCTTTTAATAAAAATGTGTTTTGTCTAGAAAGATGTAATCAAACTCCATCTGATATTCCTTCCATTCCTTGCCCAGTCTTGAAACCAACTCTCATGTTATATATCTCAAGCTGCAGCTGCATCTGTTAACCAACCAACCAACCAATCAATCAAACAATCAGAATAGAGCTGGAAGGGACCTTGGAGGTCTTCTAGTCCAGCCCCCTGCCCTGCTCAAGCAGCAGGTGCTCTCCAGTCTCTTCTTAAAAACCTCCAGTTTTTGGAGGATCCACAACTTCTGGTGGCAAGTTGTTCCCTGTTGAGAAATAAACACCACAAGATTTCGAGGAATGCGGCGTCCTTATGATAGAATAGTGGACAAAACAAATCTTGATAGCCTACCTCGGATTCTCTCCGTCCTGTCTTATCTTTAGCAAAATCAAGGCAGAGTTATTTTGGATTTCTTTCTCACACTAGCTGTTTCTTGGGGCTGAGGCATCTTTTCTGCAAATCCCTCCTTAACAGATTTTTTTTAAAAAAATTATAATTTCCTCAAGGTCAGTTGCAATCTCCTTATACACATATTCATGTCGTTGGGTTTCTGAAATGTTTGTTGCTAAGTTGCAATTATGAGGCTTGCTTGTTAAGTCTGGTGCTTTCTCACTCCTGGAGGAAACAGCTGTGGAGAGAGAAGCATCTGTCTGCAAAAAAGGAGAAGCCACCTTTTCGTTTGCTCAAAACTAGTAAAATCTCCTGTAAGTCTAGCAGTTCCTCAAGTCTATGTGTCGTTGTGCCCAATTGGGATTTTCAGAGGCGATTTTGTTTAAAAAATCTCTGCAATGAAACAATTATCTCACATTTCACATGGGGCTGTTTAACATTTTGTCCACCATGAAAAGAAACTTTGCATTGGAAGAGAAGCCAGGGTTGCTGTGGGAGAGACAAAAATGATTTCTTCATCTTCATCTTCTCCTTCTCCTTCTCCTTCTCCTCCTTCTCCTTCTCCTTCTCCTTCTCTTCCTCTTCTCCTCCTCCTCCTCCTCTTCTCTTTCTACTCTCTTCCTCTTCCTCCTCCTCTTCACCTTCTCCTTCTCCTCCTTCTTTTCCTCCTACTTCTCTTCCTCCTCCTCTTCTCCTCCTCCTCCTCCTCCTCTTCTCCGCCTCCTCCTCCTCTCCTCTTCTTCTCCTCCTCTTCCTCCTCCTCTTCCTCTTCTCCTTCTCCTCCTCTCCTCCTCCTCTTCATCTTCTCCTCCTCTTCTCCTTTTCTCCTCCTCTCCTCCTCCTCCTCCTCCTCTTCTTCTCTTCTCCTCTTCTCCTCCTCCTCCTCTTCATCTTCTCCTTCTCTTCTCCCTCTCCTCCTCCTCTTCTCCTTCTCTCCTCCTCCTCCTCTTCTCCTCCTCTTCTTCTTCTCCTCTTCTCCTCCTCTCCTCTCTCCTCCTCCTCTCTCCCTCCTCTTCTTCTTCTACTTCCTCCTCCTCTTTTCCTCTTCCTCTTCTCCTCTTCCTCCTCCTCCTTCCCTTCTCCCTTCTCCATTCCTCCTCCTCCTCTCACACTCCCCTCTAGCATTGATGATGCTACCTAGTTGGGTCATGAAACATCTGAAAGAAAACAACCCAGCTCAAACCAAGGACCTCACATTTCAACCCTGAGCTACAAATTGTTCTCCTTTATCGATAGCTTGTGTGTCTCTGGCACATCTGTGTGATTTGGCCCGTCCAACAGCTTCCTCGTTCCTTTAGCCCGCTCTTCAGACATGGACATGAATAATTCAGCTTGAAGTTTTCGTCTGGAAGAACTTTGTCATTAGAGGGTCCCTTAGCACTTTGTTTTTACAAAACATAAAAATCCAGACTATCAGGAACTACAAATCAAAGCTGACACCTTTATGGCTTTCTTTCTGTTAGAGCAGTTATCCCACAAATTGTGAAATGTGTTTGGAGAAGAACTTCACTTATTGTGTTATCAGTTTAATGTCTACCGGTGACTACCTCTAAGGAGGTAGAAGATGTATGTGGGGGACTGGGGTTAGATATCACACTTAACTTCACGCAACAACTTATGTGTCATGCCCCTGGTGGAGACTGACTCTGAGGGAGAGGAGGAATAGCCAACAGGGATTGGAGGTGTGGCTCCGGAAGTTGTGGAGGAGGCTGGGGAGGGGCAGAGGCCGGCTGGGCAGTCAGAGGAAGATCCAGGCCCATCCCCTCTTCCTAGAGCACGCAGGGAAGAATGGAGAAGGAAACAACTTGACTTGCGAGAGAGGCAGCGGCCATGATCCTCCTCATTGGTTGCAACTGGGGAAACTAGTATATAAGAGAGACGGTTACAACACAGAATTGCTAGAAGCAAAGCGTGTTTTATTTTGGTCTGAAGTTACCTTGGTTGGCATCCTTCCAACAGACTGTGCCTGGTTATCTCCTTGAATTTGGTAAATACTTCTCCTGTTCCGTTGTGGAAATTCCTTCATTGTAGTCTGTTTTGGTTTTTTATTTCACCTCTATCTGCTCATTAAGTTCAGACTGTATTGCTTTCTTTTGAAGACTATTTTTGAATCAGTTTTATCTCCAACTGAGTATTATTGAACAGTGGGGCCAAGTTGGAGGCATTAAAGGACATTTATTTACGTTTTGGATTTTGTTAGGTTTGCGTTACACTCTGCGTCATCACATTATGAACACAATTGATCCCAACATTTCCATTGCTAAACCAGACAGTTAAGTGAATTTTGCCCCAATATACGACCATTCTTGTCAGAGTTGAAAAGTGAATCTGTGGTTGACAAGTTAATAACTCGGTCATTCAGTGAATTTGGCTTCCCCCTGGAGATTTTGCTTGTGAGACGGTCACAAATGAGAACCAGGTGACCCTGACTGCAACCGTCATAAATATGAGTCGGTTGCCAAGCGCCTGAATTTTGATCATGGGACTGCAGGCATGCTGTTACAGTCGTTAAGTGTGAAAAATGGCTTTTTCACTTTTTCCAGTGCTGTTGTAACTGAGGGGTAATAAATAAAGAAATGTAGTAGAATATATTATAGCATTAAGTAGAGAGTTACTCTACAGGCATTTGTTAACCTGCTGTTAGGCATTTGTTTTCTTGTATGTGTAGAAGTATCTCTGTTAAGCATTTATCACTCTTTAGGCATTTCTTATCTTGCTGTTGTAGAAAAGGTTTCCTTAACCTTCCACTTGTTGTAAAACAATTATAGCGCATGCCTGCAATCAGTTACATCCCTCTCGAGTGAAGACACATGATTGTCCCATCTAAATCGATCTGAATCCAACTGTTTTCCTGGATTGATATGTTTCCCCCCAACATCACCCCCTGAGAAGGTAAGTCGTGGTACTTCTCTGGAAATGTAACTACCTCCATCCGGAGGAATCCACACCTTTGAAGTATGCTGTCAATAGCCTCCTTAAGTGGTCAATTGTGATCAATTAGTAGGACAATAGGAGAAGACATAATGAAAGGTAAACTTTGCCGGAAAGACATTTGTCTTTTGCAAGAAAGATGTAAATCTAAGTTAGAGACTTTTGCAATGCAGTTACTCTACTTGTAAGGATCTTAAAGGTATAAGAAGACTCTACTTTCTATATATGCTTTGTAGCCTTCCTCTCATATCTATCTTGTGTATATGTGAGGATAGGTCTTACCCTAACCTTATTGATCAATTAAAGTTAGATTTTGTTCTTCAAAGCCTCTGCTTAAGTTCATTTTTGGCACATCTTGATCTTAAGTTATAGCCGAACTTTTCATAACGGTGAACTGTTTCCTAAATCAATGGTTGCAAGTCGAAAATGCCTGTACTCCTTGCCAGCCATTGCCCATACGTGGGCTGAGCTGAAAGAGAGAGAAAATGGCTTCTCCAAATTCTTTCTGTGGTGCCAGTGATTTGGGAGAATAATGTGGACATAAAACAAAGTCAAGGTGATTTATTGGCAGCCAATACCATGAGCTGTGCAGTACAAAACACGGAGTACAGCTGTCTCCTAAATATATGAATAGGTAATAAACTTGGGGCACCCCGTCGCACAATTGCATTACTGGAAATCTCTCAAGAAACCACAGCTGTGTTCTGCTTGATGGGACTTACGCCCTGGTAAATGTCTTTGAAGTTGCAGCCTCAGAGAATTATTTTTTTAAAATATATATGAAAGTTTTTTTTTATTTTTATAGACAAACACTAACAAACACAAACATAAAACATCAACATAAAACCTTCTTCCAAAATACAGTGTGTCGGTTGGTACATTTCTTTTGTGCAATGTCATCATATCAACCGTCTTCCCCTTCCAAACATACATTCATATTACATAAGTCAACTATACATATTGTATTGTATTATATTGTATTATTATGATATCATTATTAGACTCAACTACAATTTCACGTAATTCTTATCGAGCAAATCTCAGAATCTTTCTGAGGCCACATTTATTATGTTTATTTGTTCAAGTTAGAGGCTCCCCAGGCGGCAAAATAACAATAATGGATCCCCAAAAATACAACAATAGCAGCAAGGCCAGAATAAAAGCAAATTAGCAATGAAAACCATCCAATGCCTTTCCCTACCATGGCTCCAGATAACGTCTTCATTCGTGGAAATCTGCAGTAAAGTTCTGGGCAAGGGCCGGTCGTGATTTACAGATAAAATTTGGGGTATTTATCTTGACTGCACATATATCCATGGGGTATGGAAGACTAGAGCAAAAGGTGTTGTGCCTTTCGTTTCAGTTTTTGCAGAATTGAGAGGGTATCAAGTCATAAAACATTTTGTATACACGTTTTATAGTTGTCAACAGAAAGAAGGGGGGAAGTTTCAAAGAGCAGGCGGCAGTGTGGAATTGAAAGTACATTCCATTCATATTTTTTTCAGAGGCTGATTAGATGACTGAAGTTTCTGCCGTGCAAACCTGTAATTGGAGAGCATGATTGATGACTCTTGGCTATGGACGTGTTTCATTGGATGATGCACCCAGAGGGGTGGGAGGGGGAAAGCAGGATCAAGGGTGACAGTGAATTACATATCTCAGAGTTGGCTACGCCCAGGTAAATGCTGAACATAGAATGTTAACTTCAAATAAATCTTTTTTTAATTTTGGGAGTGTGGCTCGAGGCTCATGATTTAACTGGAGTAACTGCTGGAATCCTGACAGAGGGTTTATAGTAAACAGATCTGCTCAGATTTAACTGGTTTTAGTTGTTAACATTTTTAACAACAAATATGGGATGCCGCACATTTTGGTGACCATAAATCATAGAATTATAAAATCCTAAGGCTAGAAGGGGCCTTGCAGGTCTTCTGTCTCCTCCCAAACTTTATTCCATCCCAGATCAATGGCTGCCATTTGGTTTTCATTTCCTGACACACACCCCCCCATGATTGAGTACCCACAACTAATTAGAATAGAGCTGGAAGGGGCCTTGGAGGTCTTCTGGTCCACCCGCTGCCCAAGGCAAGGGATCTTATTCCATCCCAGATAAATGGCTGCCATTTGGACATCCATTTGTCTGCGGGCAGAAGAAGGTCTTCTGCTTCGGGCAGGGGTTGGACTAGATGACCTTCGAGATCCCTTCCAGCCCCAAGAAAGAAAGAATGAGAGAAAGAGAAAGAGAAAGAGAGAGAGAGAGAGAGAGAAAGAGAGAAAGAGAGAAAGAAAGAAAGAAAGAAAGAAAGAAAGAAAGAAAGAAAGAAAGAAAGAAAGAAAGAAAGAAAGAAAGAAAGAAAGAAGGGAGAGAGAGAGAGAGAGAGAGAGAAATGAACTAGAAGAAGAATTAGAAGAAGAAGAATTAGGAGCAGGATGAAAGGAAGGAAGGAAGGAAGGAAGGAAGGAAAGAAAGAAAGAAAGGAAGGAAGGAAGGAAGGAAGGAAGGAAGGAAGGAAGGAAGGAAGGAAGGAAGGAAGGAAGGAAGGAAGGAAGGAAGCCATGTTGCTGCTGTGGTTAGGATGCAATATTGTCAGCTAACTCTGCCCACAGCCAGGAGGTTCGATTGGACTAGAAGGTTGGACTAGAAGATCTCCAAAATCCCTTCCAGTCTTATGGTTCTATGTTCCTGCAATAAAGTATTTCTCAGCTTTCAGGCTTGTGGATTTCAATTCTCAGAATGTTATACAGGAAAGAAGACAAATAAGAAGTCATCTAAATACTGATCGAGCATTAAAACAGCGCTTAATACTTGCCAAGTGCAGGCAGAATAAGGCAAAGAGGAAGATAAATTGAGCAAACTTTCAACTAAATGTTTTTTTCCGTTGGATAATGCACTTTTCCAGCTACCCAGATTTAAAAGGCTATCAAACTTACTTCTGTTTAATGCTCCTCTTCCTTGCCTCTTTGGGGGGAACACAACAATTTTATTATTATTATTATTATTATTTTGCTTTCTGCAGAAGCAGATGAAATGGCTTTTCATTTTGTTTTTCTATTGCATTTTATTTGAGTGCTTCCATTTCTTGCCTAAAGAGCTCCCAAAGAGAGCAAGCATCATCTCCACGGAGAGCATTTCCTGCGGTAAAGGAGTGGCATTATCTTACCTCCCAGGCACGTGCTGTAAGTGACTAACACAGTACATCTTATTCTGGCCCAACCTTTCCTCCCCTCAAATGGGTTGAACCCCCGGCCAACTGGAGTGTCAGGGATGACCCCATTGATACAGCTGCAGAACCCCAAGTTGGAAAAAATTCAAATTCAATAATGTAAGTATCCATCATCTCCCAATTGCAAAAAAAAAGCCACTTACAACATTATTTCAAAAGCCATCGGCAGACTTCCCTTCTCTTCCTGTGAAGTTTTAATCCTGCCCGAGTGACTTGTTGGAGTTGTACTGAGGCCATACTAACCAGAGGTGGGTATTCAGCCAGTTCTGACCGGTTCTGCAGAACCGGTAGTGGACATTTTGAGTAGTTTGGAGAACCGGCCAATAGGACGTCTGACTGGCCCCGCCAACCCCATCTCTTCTCTGCCTCCCATTGAGTCCCAGCTGATCATCTGGGTCTCCTTTGGTTGCCTGGCCAAAGGAGGACGGAGCTGGAAAGCAGGTCAGTGGGGTGGGGAGGGAAGGGGGATTTTGCAATATCCTTCCCCTGCCACGCCCACCAAGCCACGCTCACAGACCACCATACCCACCAAGCCACGCCCGCTGCTGATCGGCTGGGTCTCCTTTGGTCACCCTGCACAGGAGAACAAGAACCAGACCTGCTGCTTGAGAAGGGGGCTGGACTAGAAGACCTCCAAGGTCCCTTCCAACTCCTATTCTGATTGATGCTTTGGCTGAGATATTTTTGACTGGATTCTAGATTGCCTTAGGCAGCGAGGGAATAGATGAGCAAATTAAGATGTCAGACACCGAGGAAGCTTGACAGGGAAAATGAAGGGAGTGATGGCCAGCTTTTGCAAAGGAGAGGTGATCCTACAGCAAGGAGGAGATACATTGGCAACTTTTGGGTAGAATGGTTTTTAAAGGTTTAAAGAAAATGAGAAATTTCTCACCTGCCAAAGCTGCTTAAAAGATAGCGGGTACTGGATGAGTTGTGGCGAAGAACAAAGGGGAAAGGAAACAAGCGTGCCTCTGCTTTAAAAAATGCTGCATAAACAGGCCCTGTCTGCTGAATAAATAAAATATGTATTCTGTTTGTTATATGGAAGTGAGAATTGGGGGTGTCAGCACAAACGTAAAAGTAATTCAAACACAGGCGAGAGGGAGACGTGTTTTGAGAGTGACAAAATAGCAAGAACAGAAAAGTGCTGAGAATGTAAATGTTGTTAGCTGTGGCATCCCCAGCCAGCAAAGTTGTTCTCTAGTGGTGCAGATACAGAGGGGGATCCCCTGGTGGCCTCCTTTCCATCTCTGTTCTTCTGCCATGAACTAGAACAGGGGTGGCTCAGGAATTCTGGGAGTCGAAGTCCATATGTTATAAAGGGCCTATAGTTCCCTCGTGTAGATAAAAGGGTTTAAGTCAGAACAGACGAAGGAAATTCCTCTTGGGACTAGTAGTTATACACAGTCTTGTTTCCAACTAGCTCGATACTCGTGCTTTGCTATGAAACTATGTGGTCGGGCTTAGTTTTGGGGGAGGAAAATAAGGGGGGGAAATTCTGCCTCTGCCTGCCAGCATCCATCGATATTCATCTGGCTAACGTCCTGTCATTGTGTGAGAGAGTTGAGGGCTGTTTGGAAACTGAAGTAGTATTTGGTGTGTGAACAAGAAGGACACAGCAAGGAGCCTGGGCGTGGCTTAGCTCAACTGTTCTGTACTAAAGCTGCTCGCTGCTATGAAACTGAAGCTGAACCTCCTCTCCTCTGCTTGTGTTTTGCATTTGGAAGAGATTTCTTTTTTTCAGGTGGTGAAGGGGAGTAGAACTCCTTAGCATCAGAGCATGTTAATAACAACAACAACAACAACAACAACAACAACAATAATAATAATAATAATAATAATAATAATAATAATAATAATAATAATAATAATAATAATATAGGAAATACTCTAAATGCTCTGAGGGTCATTTTGAGAAATCCTTTCTTAGTGAGCCCCTAGAAGTCAAGAGGAACATAAGTGCCAAATTTCAAGTTTGTAGGCTTCTGGAGATTTCGTGAAGATGCGTGAGGGATATTTTGCTTTTATATATAGATAGAAGATTCCAGAAAGCTCTGGATCCTTTTGATAGGGCAACTATTGAGGGGCTTGTCAACAAGTTGCCAAACGAGACACTGCAACTGTCACAAATGTGAGTCAGTTACCAAGCATCTGAATATAAATCACGTCACCATAGGGATGTTGCAACGGTCGTAAGTCTGAAAAACTTTTTTTCCAGTGCCATGGTGGAGCTTCATCCCTGGAGGCTTTCAAGAAGAGATTGGACTGCCATCTGTCAAAAATGGTGTTGGGTCTCCTGCTTGGGTGGGGGTTGGAGTAGATGACCTACAAGGTCCCTTCCAACTCTGTAAATGTGTTGTCAATCAGATAGTTGTAAGTTTGAGGACTCTCTGTCCTGCATTCCCATTATCCTATCTCTACTTTTTCCTGCCCCTTTAAGAAAATACTACTAAATGACTATGGAGATTCTCCATCATCCAGGTTGTGGTTGTCCCAAAGGTGGGTTTTTTTCAGGAGGCAACTGGACTTTCTTGGTTTTTTATTTTGAAGACGTTTCGCTTCTCATCCAAGAAGCTTCTTCGGCTCTGACCGGATGGTGGGAAATGGAAGGATTTATATCCCTTGCAGCAGAGGTGGGATTCAGCTTTTTTTTACTTCCGGTTCTGTTGGGCATAGCTTGGTGGGCATGGCTTGGTGGGCGTGGCAGGGGAAGGATACTGCAAAATCCCCCTTCCCTCCCCACCCCACTAACCTGCTTTCCAGCTCCCTTCTCCTGTGCAGGGCAACCAAAGAAGACCCAGCCGATCAGCTGGGACTCAATGGGAGGCAGAGAAGAGATGGGGTTGGCGGGGCCAGTCAGTGGTGGGATTGGCCAGTTCTTTGAACAACTCAAAATTTCCACTACTGGTTCTCCAGAACTGGTCCAAACCGGCTGAATACCACCTCTGGAGAAGAGGGAAGGAGGTAGGAAAGGATTGTAGGGGGAGAGAAGAGAGAAGGAGGAAGGAAGGAAGGAAGGAAGGAAGGAAGGAAGGAAGGAAGGAAGGAAGGAAGGCTTGGTGGGCGTGGCTTGGTGGGCATGGCAGAGGAAGGATATACTGCAAAATCCCCCTTCCCTCCCCACCCCACTAACCTGCTTTCCAGCTCCATTCTCCTTTTGCAGGGCAACCAAAGGAGACCCAGCCAATCAGCTGGGACTCAATAGGAGGCAGAGAAGAGATGGGATTGGCCAGTTCTCCGAACTACTCCAAATTTTCCCTACCGGTTCTACAGAACCGATCAGAACCAGCTGAATACCCACCTCTGCCTTGCAGATAGCTGGACATTTGCATTTTTAGCGAGACTCCAAGTGGCCTCAACGACCCTCTGAAAGGATACAAATGACCAGCTGTCTGCAAGGAGCATCAATCCTTCCATCCCCCACCATCCAGTCAGAGCTGAAGAAGCTTCTTGGATGAGAAGTGAAACGTCTTCAAAGAAAAACAAAAACAGAAAGTCCAGTGTCCTCTTGAAAAAAAAAAAAAGCACCTTTGGGACCACCACTAAATGAGTTAACAGGGCAGCTAACCCCCAGCTGATCCTGCACGATCCAAAGAAGTGCCTGCAAAGCTGAATTTGACAGCTGCCCTAATCCAGTTCAGTTTGCTTCCCTTGCTAACTGAGTCTGTTTCTTTCCATCAGACGTCACGGCAGCCCTGAGCCGCCTCGAGCTACGCCAATTAAATAGCCGCCTTTTGAGTTAAAGGAAGATCCATTTTACTCAAGCCTCTACGTTTCCTGAGTTGAGTTGAGCTTATCTGCCGCTTCCTTAGAGACCGTTTGGCTGCCTGCCTTGGATGCGGGCAGGGCCGATTACTGCTGCACGCCAAAATGGCACCGTTTGTAACTCGCCTCCATTTCTGATCCCGCCACTATCTTTTTAAAGAGAGCATTTTCCCTTCTTGTGATTCTCAGTGGAACCACTTGCCTCCAGAAGTTGTAAATGCTCCAACACTGGAAGTTTTAAAAAAGATGTTGGATAACCATTTTGTCTGAAGTGGTGTAGGGTTTCCTGCCTAGGCAGGGGGTTGGACTAGAAGACCTCCAAGGTCCCTTCCAATTCTTCTCTTCTCTTCTCTTCCTTTATTCTAATCTATTCCTTTATTCCTTATTCTATTCTATTCCTTTATTTCCTATTCTATTCCTTTATTCCTTATTCTAGTCTATTCTATTCCTTTATTTCCTATTCTATTTCTTTATTCCTTATTCTGTTCTATTCTATTCTATTTAATTCTATTCTATTCCTTTATTTCCTATTCTATTCCTTTATTCCCTATTCTATTCTATTCTATTCTATTCTATTCCTTTATTCCCTATTCTATTCTATTCTATTCTATTCTATTCCTTTATTCCCTATTCTATTCTATTCCTTTATTTCTATTCTATTCTATTCTATTCTATTCTATTCTATTCCTTTATTCTATTCTATTCTATTCTATTCTATTCTATTCTATTCCTTTATTTCTTATTCTATTTCTTTATTCCTTATTCTGTTCTATTCTATTCTATTTTATTCTATTCTATTCCTTTATTTCCTATTCTATTCCTTTATTCCCTATTCTATTCTATTCTTATTCTTATTCTATTTCTATTTCTATTTCTATTTCTATTTCTATTTCTATTTCTATTTCTATTTCTATTCTACTCTACTCTACTCTACTCTACTCTACTCTACTCTACTCTACTCTACTCTACTCTACTCTACTCTACCCTGTTCTGTTCTGTTCTGTTCTGTTCTATTCTCAACAGTCTGGTAGAAGAGGCAGCTTTTCTTCAGATCAGCTACAAGCCAGTCAACGATTGGGGAAGAAAACCAACTTAGATGTTTCGTTCCCATCATGGTTTGTGGTTTCAGGGCCCCCCCATGGGGGATTCTAAAAGGAAGAGGGGGCAGGCATATCATCGTGATGCAATCCCCACCCCTTTTATTTACGAGCTTGCATTCACACATAACAGAATAACAGAGTTGAAAGGTAACCTTGGAGATCATCTAGCCCAACCCCCCGCTCAAGCAACTCACTTAACAACTCTCTTGCTTAACAGCAGAAATTTTGAGCTCCATTGGGGTCGTAAGTTGAGGAATAGCTGTGTTGTTGCAATGTAAATGGTCGGATTCCTGTATTATGTATTAATATTTATTTGTTTGTTTATATCTCTGAATATAGTTAAGGGACCTTGTAGATGTCATCTAGTCCAACTCCATACCCAAGCTGTTTTCCTGCAGAGATTTTGTTACCAGGCAAAAAAAACAAAACATTCATCCAGGCAGGATAGAGTGAAATTGGCTAAATAACCTTAACTGGGTTTGTTCCTACGAGTCTCTTCACGGCTGATTTAACAGATGCTAGAAATTGTAGAAATTCTTGGATTTGGCTTGGTGGAGAATCATCCGTTTCCCAGCTGAATTTGTGGTTCAATGTGTGTATGCGTTGTGGAATTGAGGCATGTTTATTATAGCCTGTGACTGCCAGATCTGCTAATCTTCTGCCTGTCGTCGCTTTGTGTTGTATAAATAATTTCTGTTCTGTCTTTTTTGGGGGTGGCTTAAAATGCTTTGGAGAGGCAACTGCCAGGCCTAAGCAGCTGAAGGAATCTGCTGGTGGTTTCTAAGACATTTTTGATGCCTGGGAAAATCATGCTTTGCATGGATTAGGGTTTGTTGCGTTCCAGTTGGCTGCGTGGAAGGCACGTTTGAAGAAACGTACCATTTGCAAAAGAAGGAAACCAAACCCCAGAAATAGAAGACCGCAACATTCCAACTTTTGAACTAACCATATTCCCTTTATTGCTGCTCTCTTTATTAATTGGTTTATAATATAAACTAAAAAAATATATGAAAGAAAACAGTGGGAAAGTAAGGGAGGGAAAAGGGAAGGGAAGAATGTAGGGCAAGAGGAAAAATTTTTTAAAAAAGGAAGTTAATGTTCAACTCTCTTTGTTGCCGTAGAATAAGACAATAGCAACAAACCTCCATTTTTTTATTTTTACAGAGTAATTTAAACTAGCCATTTTTATAACAAGGAACCTTTTGATCTGTAACACCCAAAGTCAAATATCTATGGAGATTCTCCATTCTCCAGGTCTTGGTTGTCCCAAATATGTTTTTTTCAAGAGGCAACTGGACTTTCTGTTTTTTCTTTTAAGACATTTCCCTTCTCATCCCAGAAGCTTCTTCAGCTCATGAAACGATTTATGTTTTTTTTTACATCCAGTCAGAGTTGAAGAAGCTTCTGGGATGAGAAGTGAAATGTCTTCAAAGACAAAACCAGAAAGTCAAGTTGCCTCTTGAAAAAAAAAAAAAAAGCACCTTTGGAACAACCAAGACTTGGAGGATGGAGAATCTCCATAGACAACAGAATAGAATAGAGCTGGAAGGGTTCTTCGAGGTCTTCTAGTCCAGCCCCTGCTGAAGGAGACCTTATACCATCTCAGACAAGTAATTGTCCAGTCTCTTCTTAAAAATCTTCAGTGATGAAGCGCCCACAATTTCTGAAGGCATGTTGTTCCACTGGTTAATTGCCCTTTAATTTGACCGTAATAAATCAAATTAATAGAGAACCTGGCTGCCATCTTTATATTAAAAAAAACCCCATGTTTTACAAATTGAAGGGGGTCTGTGTTTGTTTGTGTTTGCGTGTGTGTTTGGGGCAGGGAGTCAATCCTGACTATTGTGTTTCAGGACACATTAGTGCCCATTTCATGTGTGTTTGTGTTTATTCTTGCTTTTAATTGAAGACTTTAAAAGCAAAAAAAAAAAGAAAGAGGAAATGTTGCAAAAAAAAACCCAAACAAACCGGTTAAGATGCTTATTGATTATTTAAAAGGCCACTGAGCAAAATGGCTATTTATTCCAAGGTTTTTCAAAAGGGAACTTTTTATCCTTCAAATGTTTGCTTGCAATCCTGGGTGACGTTGATTGGCTGCAGAGTTTGATCTAGCATTTGCTAAAGTCGATCTAGTGTCTGTTGACATCAAAAGGAAATGGGGCTGAGATGCTAACCTTCGTCTCCTCCCTGCCTGAAGTTATTGATGGTTGCAGAATTAGCTACTTGGTCAACGCCCTTGGTCTAACAGACATCAAGAACGGTTGCTGGAACTGGGTATGTCTAGTCTGATGAAGAGAAAGACCAGGGCAGACAGGATAGCAGTGTGCCAATCTCTCAGGGGCTGCCACAAAGAAGAGGGAGTCAAGCTATCCTCCAAAGCACCAGAAGGCAGGAGAAGAAGCAACGGGTGGAAACTAATCAAGGAGAGAAGCAACCTAGAACCTGAAATTTCCTGACAGGGAGAACAAATGATCAGTGGAATAACTTGTCTCCAGATGTTGTGAATGCTCCAACACTGGAAGTTTTTAAGAAGAGATTGGATAACCATTTGTCTGAAGTGGCGTAGGGTTTCCTGCCTAGGCAGGGGGTTGGACTAGAAGACCTCCAAGGTCCCTTCCAACTCTGTTATTCTTTTCTATTCTATTCTATTCTATTCTATTCTATTCTATTCTACTCTACTCTACTCTACTCTACTCTATTCTATTCTCTATTCCATTCCATTCTCTATTCTCTATTCTATTCTCTATTCTATTCTATTCTATTCTATTCTATTCTATTCTATTCTATTCTATTCTATTCTATTCTATTCTACTCTACTCTATTCTATTCTCTATTCCATTCCATTCTCTATTCTCTATTCTGTTCTATTCTATTCTATTCTATTCTATTCTACTCTATTCTACTCTACTCTACTCTACTCTACTCTACTCTACTCTACTCTACTCTATTCTATTCTCTATTCCATTCCATTCTCTATTCTCTATTCTGTTCTATTCTATTCTATTCTATTCTATTCTATTCTATTCTATTCTATTCTACTCTACTCTACTCTACTCTACTCTACTCTACTCTATTCTATTCTCTATTCCATTCCATTCTCTATTCTCTATTCTCTATTCTCTATTCTCTTCTATTCTCTTCTATTCTCTTCTATTCTCTTCTATTCTCTTCTATTCTATTCTATTCCATTCCATTCCATTCCATTCCATTCCTATAGGCTACAGAGGCTACTAAATATAGTTATAGTACTTGATTCACACTCATAACAAAGAAATAAATACCGCAGGGGGCAACCAGAAATGTGTTTTAGGGTGGGGTTTCCAACTATCTCTCTCAGGTTTGGGGATTTTTTTCAAGTCACACAGAATTAGAAGGCATAGTTGCTGATGAATGAACCAAAAATTTCCACATTATTTTCACATTACTTGCCATCAAATATCCTTCTTCTAGCTTAAGGATCTCTCTAACCAGTCAACATCGTTTGGGATTTTATTTGATATTTCTAGAGTATGCCATTTCACCTAAATTTGTAGCATCTGCAAATGGACTGAGCATTTCCTTCACTGTTTCTTTCAAGATATGGAAAATAATGATAATGCTACCATAGATGGCATAGAATCCTAGGAGTGGAAGGGACTTGGAGTAGACCAACCTGTTCATGCAGGAGCAGACAAATAACTCCCAGACAAAGGGAGATTATATCAATATTAACTATGCTTTTTAAAATGGTAAGTGGGATAAAGCATTAGATTGTTTAAAATTGGCATCAGAAACTAAATGTGGTCTTAATGAACAACTGCAACATAAATGGGATTATTGGTTATATAAGAAAGGTTTCTCCCTTAGCTTTGTGCAGAATTCTAAGGCCTCCACTCTTATTATTGCTTTGTGCATATTAAAACAAAAAAACAGCAAAATGAAGGGCAGGAAGAGAAATAAAAACTTTAAAAAAAACCTACTGCATTTGGTTTCTAATTTCCCCCTTTTTCTAATAACTTCTACCAATTTGCAGCGTTTATTCGTGTTTCAATCCCCTGAGAATGATGACAACATAATAAGGGTTTATATTGCATCTTGCAAATTCGGTTTGCAAATATATTGAAAACAATTCAGGGATTATTAAATTTACGCAAGGATTTGTCGAGAACAAAGAGAGCAAAAACCTGTCGTTGCACGCAATATACATTGCAAGGAGCAAATGGCTGGTGGTGAAGATGACAGAATTAGCAGAGATGGCAAAATTGGCATCTCTGATTAAAAATATATATATATCAGCCGCTGAATTTATCAATGACTGAAGACTCCTTCTAGATTTTTTTATTTTTTTTTTGCTGAAAAAAAGAAAAAAGAAAAAATGAACTTGTGATTTGGGGTTTGATTATTCGAAAGAGTATCTTATGGAAGAAGGAAATTATGATGTAATCTTGGAAAGAGAATCTTCTATGGAGATTCTCAGTCCTCCAATTTTTATTGTTTTTTTTATATACAACAAACCATTCCGTTTCATTTGTGCATCGACTTGGGTACCTATTTCAATTATTTGAACATTATAAATGATATTCTTATCAAATCTAACAATACATCAGTGTTCCCGTATATATTCCCATATACATAATAATATCACACATTGTAACTTTGCTTAAATTTCTCTTAATTGTTCTATCAATACATCAAATCTTTTTTAGGTTGTTCTATTCTCTATCCATTGATACAAAATATTCAGTTTCTTCTTTTTCTTTAATTTTTAGTGTCAATCTATTCATTTCTGCGCATTCAAATATTTTTTCAATTATTTTTCCCTCTATTGATATTTTATCACTTTTCCCATTTTGAGCAAATACAATCCTAGCTGCTGTTAGTACATGGACAATTAAGTAAATCTTTTCTTTACTATAACCTTCTGGTACCATTTCTAATAGGAATGTTTTAGGTTTCAAATCTATAAGTTGTTTAATCATTTTTTCAAACCATGTGTGTATTTTAGTCCAGTACCTTTTAGCCTCTGTGCAAATCCACCACATATGATAATATGTTCCTGGTGTTTGGTGACATTTCCAACATTTTGTTGATTTATCTTTAAACATTTTTGCTAGTTTTGCTGGTGCTAAGTGCCATCTATAAAACATCTTATACAATCACTTGGAGGTTTTAGTTATACAATTTGGGTTGAACACCCTTGCAATGGTGTGGGAGTAGGAATGGATTCCCAGAGAAAAAAGAATTGCAGACTACAGGAACCATTTGGGTTACTCAGGTGACCCTGAAGACATAGATGAACCTCCAAGTGGCCTCAGCGTCCCTCCAAAAGGATGCAAATGACCATCTGTCTTGCAAGGAGTATAAATCTTTCCCCACCATCCAGTCAGAGCTGAAGAAGCTTCTTGGATGAGAAGCGAAACGTCTTCAAAGAAAATCCAGAAACGCAACTGGGAAAAAATAGCACCGTTGAGACTTAGAAAGAGAAGTGCAAGAAAAATGAATTTATAACTGCTGTCAAACAGATCAGAATCCATTTCTTTATATTCCTTTTCTTCAACGTCTTTCTATTTTTGTGGCTGTAGCAGTTTCACAGCAATTTTGGTATATAAAAATAGTCTTCTGCGGCTCTTTTCTAATTATCTGTCCATTAATGCTAATAAGGAAAGTTCTGGTTTCAGTTGAATCTTGGTTTTTAAAATACACTTTGTATCAGTGTATGCACAGGTAGTCCTCCACTTACATCAGCTCATTTAGTGACTGTCCAAAGTTATAACATCACTGGAAAAAAGTGACTTTTGACCATTTTTTCACACTTAAGACCATAGCAGCATCCCCATGGTTACGTGATCAAAATTCAGACGCTTGGCAACTGATTCATACTTTTGACGCTTGCAGTGTCCTGGAGTTACATGATCCCTCAGTTTAACACCTGCAATGATTCACTTAATGAATGTCCTAAAATGGTACAAAACTCACTGAACAACTGTCATGCCCTGTCGGAGTCTGAATCTGAGGAGGAAGACAAACAGCTGACAGGAAGCGGGAGTGTGGCTCCGTTGGCTGTGGAGGAAACTGGGGAAGGGCAAAGTCTGACTGGGCAGAGCAGGGAAGAGGTAGAACAAGGGAGAGGTAGAACAGAGGAAGATCCAGGCCCACCCCCTCTTCATCCTAGGGCACATAGGGAGGAACGGAAAAGGGAGCAACCTGGGTGGCATGGCTTGCGGGGGAGAAAAGGGCCCTGATTCCCTTCATTAGCCACACCTGGGGATGGAGTTTAAAGGAGAGGCAGTTGGGAGGGTTGTTTGTCGGGAACAAACGTTAAATTTATCTTTTGTTGGTTGCTGTTATGTGAGTTCCTGGCATCCTCCGAACTGGTTTGATTTACTGCCGTGTTACGTCACTTCTGGAACTCCTTATCTTGCCCTGCCCGGATTTATTGCCTTATCTTGTCTTGCTGAATTCATAGTTTAAAGTTTTCGGTTTATAACATTTTTGGACTGGAATATCTGTAGTCAAAGACTGTTGCAGGTTCCTGGGAGAGTTTTTCTCAAGACCAGAAGGTAACCGGAACATTGGGGGCAAAGTTGGCGCTAATAAAGAGATCCCTACTTATCATTCTGGCTGTGTTGCCTTTGGCTGGAGAATTCTGGGAATTGAAGTCCACAAGTCTTAAAGTTGCCAAGTTTGGAGATCTCTGCCTTAGATCAACTGTGGAACAACTTCATCACGTCAGATTTTCAAGAAGAGACTGGACTGCCATTTGTCAGAAATGGTGTAGGGTCTCTTGCTTGGGCAGGGGGCTAGACTAGATGACCTACAAGGTCTCTTCCAACTCTGTTAAATCTGTTAAACTCCAGTTATTGTGTTGTGTATGGTAACACAGCTGTGGTGGCTCCCCTTGTGACAAACTTGAAAAAGAATTTGCATGATCTTAAATCAATACCCGAATGTGTTTTTAATAGACTTGTGCTAATGGAGACTTTCAAATGTACAGAGGTTACGTTTTTAGAATTACATCTCAACGCTGAACCCTGAAGTTAAAAAAAAGAAAAAAGAAAATTGAAGACATGATTATTGTGGGCTCATTCAGAAATCCCAGCTGAAAATCAGAATGATGAAAACTGGAACAAGGCCTATTCAACGCTGTACTCTGTTTCCTTTGGGGCAGAAAATGAATGCAAGCCTTAGGACAATCTCCATTGATCCGAGTAGATCCTGCAAAAGTGCATTTCCGTAGAACCAATAATTGCTAGGAGGGTTAATTCATATTTGCACACAAGTCTCCCAGGCACCCCGAATTAAATCGATTACGAACGATGCTGCAAACGAACAGGAGAAGCAATATGTTCATTTATGGCTTGTTGTACTGGCAAGGGTTGCGTTCCCAATTGTTGTGCTTGGCTGTTCTTTGGGGAAAGTATGAATAACTAAGAAGGCATGGGAAGATCATCCATCTCTTTGGGGCAACTGGGGGCAGGATGGGAAAGGTTGCTTTACTCCATTGCGGAGCGGATTAAAAACATACTAGCTGCTATCGGTGGCAACCCCAACTGT
>NC_142015.1:1417500-1490000 GCF_049901735.1 Notechis scutatus | reverse complement strand
ATGACAATCCCCAAACACCTCCCTATCCACCAAAATCCCCCGCCTCCTAAAAACACACAAGCATTCACACAACAGACCAGGTAACACTGTCCAACAGCTCACTGGTGATGGTCCTTAAATTCATTGTTAAGTGCCATTATAGCTCTGGGATTAAAAAAAACTGTCCAGGAAACGTGTGGTCTGAGTTTTAATTGTTCTGCAGAAGACTCTGAATGAGTCTTCTGGAGAAAGAAGGGATTTCTTCAAGGAGCGAAAAGCCCAATTCCTACCTGCCCTAGTAGAGAAAATGTCTCTTTGATACGATGGGAAAAACTGATGATAACCTCCTGTGTGGATGAGCATCCAGGAAAGACTGGTCAGAAAAACCTGGATCATTTAAAAGGGTTTATGGCTGTCTCCACATTAACTCTGGGCATTCTGAGGTCAGGATGATGCCAGGAGCACATCAGCAATGGGTATCAGGAGCTCAGCTTGGGAGGAAAGCAAACGTGCCTGGCAGGCAACCCTCACTTTCACAGAAGCAGGAAAAAGATTTTCATTTGGGCAGCAGATCACTTCTTTCTCCTTGAATAAAGTTTTCCTGAATGGCCAAAAGTTAGCAAGCCTCACTCTGTTCCAGCTGTGTGGGGACAAAGAGTTGGTTAACCCCCCCAAAGTTGTTAAACCTTCTTTATTGCTGAAGTTCTATAAAGGAAGAGTTTATATTAAGGAAGGGATGTATGAATTGAAAAGTTCCAAGTTCAGGTGTCAATGCAGGAACGGCCTAGGTGGTTGCGTCCTTAGTCCAACACCCATTGATGGTTTGTTTGGTGATTATAACGCTGCCCTACATTTCCAGACTATCACGAGAAAACATAGTATCCAAAATATTTAATTTCCTAGGGACATTCCTATGTACTGTTGGTCTTTGTAGACTTACAGAAGTGATGGTTGCTCCATTACTGGAGGTGCTTAATAAATTGAACAGTGATTTGTCCAGAAGTGAGCTGACCATAAACTTCAAGCTTCTGTATCCTTTGTCTCTAATTTTATTGTCTTCATCCTGCATATACTAGGCATTTGGGTAGGAAGCAAGTTGGAATGTGTGTGTGCGCCCACACGCATGTATGTATCCATACATACCCACCTAAAAAGTATAAAAATAACAAGAATTTCATTTTTTCCTTCTTTGAATGACTATTGAATGGGTTTGTTTGTTTTTTAAGATGACCTATTTTGAAATAATGAGTAAGACTCATACCAGTCAGATTTTTTTAATTGCATAAAATAAATTAGGTGCACGTTACCCCATTTGCAACATTGGAACATTGGCTTAATTACTTTTTTCCCCTTGATTTCTAATCTTCCACATTCAACACTCCGTGACTGCACGAGTTAGAAATGTAACTTTCTTACAATGGAAAACATGCAGGTTTAAAAATGAGACAAACCAGTGGATGTCACTCTCCACATCCTAGGAGGCTGGCATTCTCTCCTACAGACATGTTGTGGTCCAAGGGAACCAGGAGCGCAACTCAACCGGTATTCACAATAGCCCCGTAGTTTGTGACGAGGGATGGATGAGGAGAGCATAGGTGGCAGAAGAACTGATACCTCGGTTCCCACCTGAGCACAAACATCAGCCACTTGTTCGATCAGGTAAAACTAAAAAGTATATTGGAATAATTTTTGAATACTCTTACCCAATATTAGAGTACGTCTGGATAGTATAGATTTTACAGAAAGATTTAGGCACAGAGCAGTTTAAGGGCAAAATTCTCCAAATTTAAAATAAAGGTATTGATAGAAATATGAGAGCATATGCACCAAGACAAATTCCTTGTGTGTCTAATCACACATGGGAAATAAAGAATTCATTCCTTCAAATTAATGACACTTATTAACAAAAGTTCTGCCTTAAGTGTGGGATTTTTCTCATTACTTGTAGTTGTAGGTCAGGGTGGAAAGGTGATCCTCAAATTAGCCATTGCATCTGCAGGTACACACTTTGGATGGAAAAGGGGCAATATAAGATATAAGTCATCTTCAAAAAAAATATGACTTTCTACTGAGCCAGACATTGACAGGATTTTATTCGGTTTCCATTTTCAATTTAAGCTCAGAACTTCTTTTGTTTAGAAATGCCACCTCGAGTCAGGCCCACTCAATATTGTTATGGAAGACAGGAAAAGGTAGCCTAAATTATCAGATGCTTTTTATAAAACCATCTTGCTGAGATGGTATTTGGAAAGGTAATTGTGTAGGTTCTATGAAATGAAAAAGGAAGGTGATAACGCTTGACTATTCACCCTAAATCTTGGTACCATCACACACACACCCCACACACACACCCTCCAAAACAGACATGAATAGATGTGAATGCTTCATCCTGGCCGTCCTCGTTTAGCAGAAATGTGACTGCATCAAAGTGTGAGTACATCAAAGTGTTGCTTTGTGAGTAACTACTCAGGAGTTCAGAGGCGGTTGAGAGTATCTCTCCATTATCTCCTAAAAAAACCAAACCCTTAGAAGCAGCAAAGGTGAAGGAAACATTACAATGATTTGGTGAGAGTGATGGTAGTGGCCTGTAAACACAAATAACACAAAACATAACAATTTCAGATTAAAATATAATGTGGAAACCTCTTGCAATTATTCTGAGGGAAACCAACTGCTACCTAAGGTGCCAATTCACGCTGTCCTTGAACGAACGTCTCCAAAAGTCATTTTCATAGCTATGAGGATATACTAGTGAAAATAGCATAGATTGTGAGGATATATTAGTGTGTGCCTCTATAGGTAAAGTATGTGCAACTCTTGTGTGATCTCACTGTTGGGCAACTTAATTTGGGCCTAGCTGAAGGAACGGGTTTCTGTTGCATGGACCCAAAGGCAACGAATCCAGAGTTCTTGCAAGATACGCCCAAGCGGATAAGGTCCTTTCATATTCTTTTATGGAACAGTCGAATTGGACGTAAAAGTGAAAGTGTAACCGTGTCCCAGTTGCCCCTGAATGCTGCCAGTGCTTCAGCAGAAGAATAGGAGGGCTGGTGTGGTGCCTGTTGGGGAGAAGTGAGGAGGAAATTACTCCTCCCTCCTAAGAGCTGAGGTCCACGACAATATGCTTGTAAACCAGCGTGTTCCCCTTGAAGCTGGGGGCTAGGAGGACACTCATGGCTTCCAAAGGGATGGGCTGGAAAGCCCGTGGGGCTTGGACAGAGAGTTCCTGAAACTTCACAAACTTTTGCTTCTCTTCATCCCAAAGGTAGATGTGGGTAAAGGAAAAGTCACTCCCCAAAGCCAGGTAAAGTTGCTGGGATATCTGGAACGGCTCCATCACCAGGGAGCCTCGGGAAGGCAAGGTCTGCACCTCTGTGAACCGCAACCCTTCCCACCTGACCACCTTGGAGTCTCCGATGTAGCGGCTCAGGCATAAGTAGTGGTCTCTCTTCATCTGGAAATGCTTGACCATCTGGACATCCAGCACTTCCGCGACATCCCCCCAGTGGGCAAACTGCTTCTGGGAGCGGTTCCATTGGTAGACGATAGGGGCCTGGGAACTGCTGGAGATGATCAGCCGAGGCTTCCCGTCCACCTCCAGGTACTCCACGTCCGTGTCCCGATGCCACGAATGCAGGTCCTGGTGAGAGTAGAAGCCACTCTGGTTCCAGCGGTAGAGGCTGGTGGAGCCCGCCTTAGAGCTGTCCGCGATGACGAAGAACCACTCGCCGTCAATCTGGAAGGCCTCAATGTCGTTGGGCTTCCGGATCTTCTGGCTGTCTATATCTTGGATCTTAATGAACTTGTCGATGTTGGTGTCCCAGCGGTAAATGTAAGAGCCTCCAAAAAGTTGAGCCACCACAACATACAGGCGGGAGTCGACCACGATTGGCTTGCAATAAACAGCAGAGTGAGCTGCAAGAGAGGAACGAGAAAGCATTGTTACTGCGGCATTGTGCGGCTTGTGTGTTGTAGCCTGTCGGCCGCCAGCCCCTCCAACAGCCAAATCAGAGGAGGAGGAGGCAGCTGCATGGGAGTCAGGGTCAGCAACAGGGCAAACTGGGAGCTCTGAGGGGGAAGTGGGAATGGAGCTGGCAGAGAGAGAGAGAGAGAGAGAGAGAGAGAGAGGGAGGGAGAGAGAGAGAGAGAGAGAGAGAGAGAGAGAGAGAAAGACGAAGCCTGAGCCGTCCATCAGCCCTCAGATGGAGAGGCAACAGCCTCCAGGTCTGGAGGTGGTTGATGAGGAAGAGGAGGAACAGCTGGGCCCAGTGCCTGATGCGTGGGTACACAGAAGGCAGAGGAGAGGAGAGCAGTGGAAATCTATGGGCCGGTCCTTGGGAAGGATGAGCCACCGCTGCTAGCGAAGGCCACATCCTACCTCTGGGGATAAAAGGCAGGGGGTGGAGATGAATAGATGTGGCCAGACGGACTTATTAGCCTGTGTTGAGAGAGAAACTTTTTGCCAGAGCTGCTAATGCTCCTAATAAAGGAATAATTGATTTAACTACAGAGGGTTTGTTGTGTTTTGATTCGGGTTTTCTCCCGCGTAAGATTGGAAGTATCTAGGCAACGTTTTGATGAAGTCTCATTCATCATCTTCAGGCTTCTGTCTTCAGCTCTGTGCTTCTCAGAGTGATGTGAGCTTGCAGCTGCTTCATTACTCTGAGAAGCACAGAGCCGAAGACACAAGCCTGAAGATGATGAATGAGACTTCATCGAAACGTTGCCTAGATACTTCCAATCTTACGCGGGAGAAAACCCGAATAACCAAAGATCCGCATACAAATACCCGCGAGAACCTCAGAAAACAAATGTATATATATTTATATATTTGTGGTCTTCTTGTTTAATATTGTTGAGATAGGCAGTCATAAAAGTATGTTTTAACCAAGTCTGCAGGGTTTTGACAGCTTTTGGAGAGCCTTGCTCCCTTAAAGGTTTCTCGTTCCAGACTGCAAACGGTTCCCCCTCGACCCTTGCCCTGTCACCTGCACCCAATCAGGTTGCTTTCCAGCCACACCGGGGTGAATGATGTCCCGTTTTGCCCTGCAGGGGCGCCTTACCAGGGATGCGGTCGAAATCCCGCAGTTTGCGCTCAACGTAGTCCCACTTCAGGATGGTGCAGCTGCTGGAACTCGGCTGGGCCAGAGCCACGTAGAGGTCGCTGGAGTACGTGAAAGGCTCAGCGGACACGGACTGGAAAGGCAGCACCTGATGCACCACGAAATCTGGTGGGAAGGGAAGGGAGGGGGAGAACCAAACGTGTTCAGGGGATCCCTGTAAAGCAAGGGTCCCCAAACTTGGCAACTTTAAGGTTTGTGGACTTCAACTCTCAGAATTCATGCAGTAATTTAAAAAAAAAAACCTTACATATCTGAATATATGCTTGGCTAAAATGCACTTTTAAACCGAAAACTTTTTGCTTTTTTTCCAGTTTCCGGAAGAAGGCTGCTATTCCTAACAGGAAGTTGATAAATTTATTGCAATTAGATTGCCCAACTCCCACAGCCCCAAAGCTGGGACCAATGGTGGGATTCAAAGAATTTAACAACCGGTTCTCCGCCCTAATGATTTCTTCCAACAACCAGTTCACCAAACTGCTCAGAAAGTTAGCAACCGGTTCTCCCAAAGTGGTGCGAACTGGCTGAATTCCACCACTGGCTGCGACCATGTACCCAAGAAACTTCATTTAGATAAGGATTGAATGACTGGTTCCATTTAAGCTTGACAAATAATAAAGAAATTTTTGGGTAGCTTGCAGTGAAATGAACTGTGTACCGAGTTTCAAAATCCGTTCAAACTTACTCAATCCTTTAGCCAAAAAAAAATAAAAAATACTATAATTCAGGGGTCCCCAAACTTGGCAACTTTAAGACTTGTGGACTTCAACTCCCAGAATTCTCCAGCCAGCTATGAATTCTGGGAGTTGGAAGTCCCCCAAGTCTTAAAGTTGACAAGTTTGGAGACCTCTGCTGTAAAGCCTGGAGGAATTTACAATCAAGATACCAGAATCACAAAATATACTTTCCAGCCAAGGATCTTCTCCATGCAGGAGCATTGAAAACGCTCACAATAGATCTTTTTTAAAATATGTGTCAATTTTAATGTGCAGTCATTTCCTTCCTTTTTACTTGATAAATATATGATGACTTTTGCCCAATTACAAGGGTTGCAATTTATGTGGCTTTACAATAAATCAGTACAACAAATATTTAAAAGAAGATGACTTCATTGAAACTATTATTCCAGACTGAAAAATATTTTTTTCCTGGTAATGAAAGTTTGAGCGTTAGTGCCAGGAAAGGCCTCTTTAGATAGCACATAATGACAATTTCAGAATAAGTTAATGTCCTATATTTGAACATAATTTGGCCTTGACGTACTATATTTGAAACATCAGCTGATCATAAGGTGCACTTTGGGAGTGGTGCGGTGGCCTCGCCTCACAATCAGGAGGCTGTGAGTTCAATCCTAGGTAGTAGCACGTATTTCTCTCTCTGGGCACGATGAGATTACCGGTATATCTGCTGAACAAAACTCCACATTGGCAACAGGAAAGGCATCCGGCCAGTAAACATTAAGCTCCATTCAGTTGCTCAGACTCCACCCAGGAAGGGATTATGGGGGTCATTAAAAGACGATGATGATGATGACAAGGTGAACTTTGGCAACATTGAAGCTCATTTATATATGCAATCTTCCTTTTTTTTTTTTTTTTTTAGAAATTCCAGCATCCTCACTGAAAATGTGTCAAATAACGTCAATAATACTTTTTAGGTTAACTAACCCAAATCTTGTAATTTTACAAATAAATCCATCCCTACGCCTGTGACACCTCTGGAAATAGGAAATGTTTGCACCAGCAACTTCTCATCTCACTAGATAACCTTTATAAATGTTTGGAAGTTGTCAAGGAAATTGAGCCAACTTCATCCTAAGCCCCGGAAGCAGCTGGGGGACATGTGTGGACATTTGATCCGTCCAATGTTGACCTAATTTGTGAGTTCTGATCCCGTTTCTTAAGACAGCAGCGCAAAGGCCCCCGAATTCCTACCTGTGGTGATACAGTCGAAGTTCTTCAGGGGAAGGTCTCTGACCTTCTGGCCTTGGTACTGCGGGGGACCTCCACAGAAAACGGCAGGCATGCTTGCGTTGGTGTTCTCCATCCACTCGACCAGCCACTTGATCTTGCAATCGCAAGTCAAAGAGTTGCCCCGAAGGTCTCTGTGGGGATGGAAAATGTGGGGACCGTCATTGAACCTTCTCCATCTCAGCTCGAGGCCTTGTAGACCTCAAAGAAAGGGATTGGGAATGCAAGTGTGGAAACGGGGGTCACTTCTCTCATGGAAGAACTGCAAGTGTAAATTCAGTTCTAGCATCTTTGTCTCTGGTGTGAGGCCTTCATCCCAAAGGTTTGCCTTCACACCAGGGATTGGATTCTACCAGTTCGCAACTATTCGCTAGAACCGGTTGTTAACATTCTAAGCAGTTCGGAGAACTGGTTGTTAGAAGAAATTACTGGGCTAATCCTGTAAGGAAGGCAGGAAGGAAACATTCTGGTGTTGCTTACAGAAACTGTCTCTCCATTAACCCTTATTACATTCTTGGCAGGACTAGACTTCCTGTCTCAGGAACTTCTCTGGAGTTTTTTTCCCCCTCCTTTGCTGGTCCTTTGCTTGTGTGGAGTGACCATTCAAAGTTACAATGGCACTGAAAAAAGTGACTTATGACGGTTTTTCACACTTACGACTGTTGCAGCATCCCCACAGTCATGAGTGGCCAGGCGAGGAGATGCATGCCTCGATGTGAGTGATATTGAGTTGGCCACGCCCACCCAGTCACATGACCACCAAGCCATGCCCACCAACTAAGCCACGCCCACAGAACCGGTTGTTAAAAATTTGAATCCCACCCCTGCTTCACACCACTTGCTTTACTGAACTAAGCCATTTGCTGCACTTGGGTATGGAACCATAAACCTTACATTGTTTGGACAGTCAGTACAAGCTAAACCACATGCACAACCGGGGAATGTTACGGCCTCAAAAAAGTTAGGATGATTCCTGATAATTTAATCAGCAGAAGATGAGGACAGAAAATGTTGTGCCATCCATAACGTAGACCAATACTGTCCATTTTTTATGGAATGTTTTATGTTAGACAAATTAAGGTTTGGAGCATTAGTGCCCTCCAGGGAAATGGGAATTCAGCTGTCATTGTCTCCCATTTATTATTCTCTTAATTTATATGGAATTGGGCTGAGGAAGTGTGCAACTTATATCTTTAAAAATCTGGAACAATGTCCAGTCATATAGATTCTCGTCTGTGGTTTCAGTGGAAAAATAATAGAGGTGTCTTTAAATTATGTTCCCTCCTGTTCCATTCATTATTTACATCAATTGATTTTGGAGCCTTGTCTTTAATTGTCCCATGTGGCTTGTTTTGTCCAAAGCCTTCCCATTAATTACAACTATCTTAGGTTATTATACTGATGAAATTAACAATCAGACATTTCTAGTTCCAGAAAGAATTAGCCAGACTATAGTAGAATACACAATAATGTTGCATGCATCATGAGATTATAGTACAAATGGTGCAAATTATGTAATTTGTGCAATTTGCATGATGATGTCACGTTGCCCATCTAATGGACATCCATGTACTGTTATTCCTGTTCCTGTTATTTTTATAGCATTCACAACCAGAAGAGACCCTCACAGATCACTAAGGATATCCAAAGGCTTCAGGAGATCTCTGGGCAGTGTCTGCAGGTTGTTGTTGGCCAAAGATCTAGAAGAAAAGAGGGAAAGACGACTATGTTATGCCAAACATTTCATGAACCTCACATAAAGATGTAACAATGAAAGGGAGGCTGGCAGGGTGGGGCTGCAATTGTGTTTTTGGAACATCCTTCAATGTGCAAATGTCCGTTCTTTGCAAGAGTGACGAAGAGTTGTGCAACAGAAAAGTAAAATCCTAGGACTCTTCCACTTTTCATTCAAGGTAGAGAAACTCGGACCTTAAAAATGAGCTGGAAAAACAGAAGCCTCCTTCTCAGGAAAAGAATTCCTTCAACAATCAGAATTTACTTAATTTATCTTAGGGGTCTCGATCACTATGAAGATCGACAGCATGGGGTTGTTGTTGTTGCTTCACTTTTTACCAAGACGTTTGTAAATGTTTTTTGGAAATAACAAGGTCCCTTCCAACTCTATTAATCTGTAATCTGCCTAGATAATATTTAACATATAAATGGCAGGTAATTTTTGTCAATAACAGATAATATTTAACAGATAAATGGCAGATAATTTTTATAAATAACAGCTAATATTTGGCATATAAATGACTGAACATGGGAGACTAAAACATATGTAGAACGGTTGCAGGATTGGGGTTTGACCAGTCTAGAGAAAAAAGGACTAGGGGGGACGTGATAGTGGTATTTCAGTATTTGAGCGGCTGCCCCAAAGAAGAGGGGGTCAATTTATTTTCCAAAGCGCCAGAGGGCAGGATAAGAAATGATGGAAACCAACCAAGGAGAGATGCAGCCTAGAACTAAGGAGAATCTTCTCAACAATTAACCAGTGGAAAAACTTCCTTCCAGAACTTGTGGGTGCTTCATCACTGGAGGTTTTTAAGAAGAGGCTGGATAATCATTTGTCTGAAATAGTATGGGGTCTCTTGCTTGGGCAAGGGGCTGGATTAGAAGACCCTTTCCAGCTCATTCATTCTATTCTATTCTGAAGACACTTTAGCCAGATATGTGTGAAATGAGCGGTGTGCATTCGTGCAGGTGAGAACTCACAGGTGTGTCAGGGACTTAAGCCCACGAAAGGCGTTTTTGGACAGAGACCGGATGTCGTTGTTCTCGATGAACCTGAGGAAATTAAAAAAAACAAGATGGCAGGGGACATAGTTTGATAGGGTTCCATCGATATGTTCTCCATCACGCCCCCAGCCCCACTTTCCCTTCGCCCATGTTTTTCCAAAGAAGGTCCAGATCAGAGGTGGTCTTCAGCCGGTTCTGACCAGTTCTGGGGAACCAGTAGCAGAAATTTTGAGTGGTTCAGAGAACCAGCAAATTCCGCCTCTGACTGGCCCCGCCAACCCCATCTCTTCTCTGCCTCCCATTGAGTCCCAGCTGGGTCTCTTTAGGTTGCCCTGCAAAAGGAGAACGGAGCTGGAAAGCAGGTCAGTGGGGTGGGGAGGGAAGGGGGATTTTGCAGTATCCTTCCCCTGCCACGCCCACCAAGCCACGCCCACCGAACCGGTAGTAAAAGAAATTTGAATCCTACCACTGGTCCAGATGCCCCTCAAATACAGTCCCTAACTTCCATCCTTTCCTTCTTTGAGGGTGCCAACCCCCCTTTCCATGACACCTGGGCTAAAATACAGAGGCAGCAGATGCCCCTGCAGGGGATATTGACGCCCAGAGTTGATACTCATAGGACAAATGTTCCCTCTCCCTGATCAAGGTGGGTGGGTGGGCTTTGCTTCATGGCAAAGATCCAACATGGGATTTAAGTCAGTGGTGGAATTCAAATTTTTTTACAATTGGTTCTGTGGGTGTGGCTTGGCTTGGTGGGTGTGGCTTGGTGGGCGTGGCTTGGCTTGGTGGGCGTGGCTGGGGAAGGATACTGCAAAATCCCCTTTCCCTCCGCACCCCACTGACCTGCTTTCCAGCTCCGTTCTCCTGGGCAGGGCAACCAAAGAAGACCCAGCCAATCAGCTGGGACTTGGGAGGCGGGGAATAGATGGGGGCGGGGCCAGTGAGATGTGGGAGTGGCCGGTTCTCCAAACTACTCAAATTTTCTGCTCCTGGTCCGAACCGTCTGAATACCACCTCTGATTTGATGGGTACCTCAGTGTACAGGTGCTCTGTAACCAGCAGAATAACCTGTCTATAGAAGGTTATTAACAGGGTTGGTCTTTTTGCAGGCCTAGATGAGCCGGCCTAGGCCAGAGGAAGGATCTTCCCATGCTAACGAGGAAGTGTCCACCTGTAGTTCTTAGGCCAAAGAGGAAGACCTAGGTGCTGTCATTGAGAAGGCAGAGGAATGGATCTGGTGCCAGGTTGCTTTCAGTATGTCTGTGTGGGTCGGTGACTTCCAGATCCTTCCTGCAATTCTTCCCTATTTCTCCAGCTGAGACCTTCGTATTTTAACCCTGCCTGAGGTTTGCATGCCCTTGTGCAGGGTGTCCTTTCTCCCACCCCACCCCACCCGAAAAAAAGTTGGGCCCAGGTCACCCCACATTCTGACTAAGAGCCGGAGAAAGTCTGCCAATATTGCGTACAGGTATTGCAGGTGAGAAAGGCCGGTGAACGCATTGTCTCTGATCAAGGAAAATTGGTTGGAATTCAGCAGGCTGCAAGAAACAACAAAAAAAGAAGAAGTGTTAAAACTGGCCAGGGAACCACCTGAGACAGGCAAAAGAGCCAACCCAGGTTGTGTTCAAGGTTTCCCAAATAGCAGCACTGCAGATTATTTTCAATGCATTTTTCATTGCAGCTCATTTTTTTACACTTAGCTGGGATTACTGAACTCTTAACAGGCCCTTTAAGACATCAGGATGTTGGAGGGAGGGGTGATGACAGTGCCCCCCCACCATTTCATGATCCAAGCACCTCCCTTTTTTACCTACGTTGGAATACACCTTAAAAGGGATGGGGCTTGGATCATGCAGTTGTATTTTGCATGACTTTTTCTTCTTTTCTGGGTGTGTCTGGGTGTGTGTATATATATATATACATGCATGCATGCACACACACACACACACACACACACACAACCAAAAGAAGAAGAAAAAGTCATGCAAAACATACAGATACAATTATCTATGAACTGGCTTTGCTAGATCAACACCAAGCAAATAAATGATAGATAGATTGTAGGTAGGTAGGTGGGTGAGGTGTTAGATAGAGATAGATAGATGGATGGATGGATGGATGGATAGATAGATAGATAGATAGATAGATAGATAGATAGATAGATAGATAGATAGATAGATAGATAGATAGATAGATAGATAGATAATAGGTAGGTAGTAGGTAGATAGGTAGATAGATGATAGGTAGGCAGGTAGGCAGGTAGGGAGATAGATGACAGATAGGTAGGTAGATAGATGATAGGCAGGCAGGCAGGCAGGCAGGGATAGATAGACAGATAGATAGATGATAGATAGATAGATAGATAGATGATAGATAGATAGATAGATAGATAGATAGATAGATAGATAGATAGATAGATAGATGATAGATAGATGATAGATAGATAGATAGATAGATAGATAGATAGATAGATAGATAGATAGATAGATAGATAGACAGACATAGATAGATAGATAGATAGATAGATAGATAGATAGATAGATAGATAGATAGATAGATAGATAGATAGACAGACAGACAGATAGATAGATAGATAGATAGATAGATAGATAGATAGATAGATAGATAGATAGATAGACAGACAGACAGATAGATAGATAGATATATATAGATGATAGATAGATAGATAGATAGATAGATAGATAGATAGATAGATAGATAGATAGATAGATAGATAGATAGATAGATAGATAGATAGATAGATAGATAGATAGATAGATGATAGATAGATAGATAGATAGACAGACAGATATAGATAGATAGATAGATAGATAGATAGATAGATAGATAGATAGATAGATATAGATAGATGACAGATAGATAGATAAATAGATAGATAGATATAGATAGATAGATGACAGATAGATAGATAGATAGATAGATAGATAGATAGATAGATAGATAGATAGATGATAGATAGATAGATAGATAGATAGATAGATAGATAGATAAATAGATAAATAGATAAGTAGATAGATTGGTAGGTAGGTAGGTAGTTGATAGATAGTCAGAGAGATGGCTCCATTTTAGTACAACACAGCATGTTATTTCAGTACAATGATATTTATTGCACACCCCCCACTGCGACACACCTTAAAGGGCGTGAGGCTTCTACTGTGTCATCCTACGGCCCTTTTGACTTTTTCAAACCCCTTTTCCATCGTTCTTTGCTACTGCAGTATCCCTTTCTCTCTACCCTCATCTCAGCTCCTTCCAGAAACAAATGACCCACTTAGCAACTCAGGCATATGCAAACGTTTATCTGAACTGGAACACCAGTGACGCTTGGGGTTGAACTAGCACAGCCAGTTCACGGATAACTGTTAAGAGACTGTGCAGTGTAGCATCAAGGGAACATCTGGAGGTGAAAGGCAGCACATCTTCAAAGTCAGCCCCTGCCCCCACTCCAATGGAGCCGCCTCTCCTCCAGGGGTGGAAAGCCATTCTATGCAAAACCTTGCCTTCGGGTCTTAAAGTTGATCCTTGCAAAGGTAGAACTCTTAGACCTCATATAGGAACATTTTAATAATTGAATCAGCTTGTCAATGAAATATAAGAACTTGGGGATCCTCACATCTGGTCCTAGAAACCATCAAACTCTACTTACTCCTTGGGGAGCGTCTTTCAACCTGGGCAACTCCCAACTGGCTGGCAAGGAAATTCTGGGAGGTGAAGGCCACCCGTCAGAGAGTTGCCAAGGTTGAGAAACCCGGTCGCCAAGAATGCCGTAGTGCCAGGAAGGAGGATTTGTGGCGCTTGCCATGGCAAGACGGGACCTCTGCCCTCCTGCCGGCTCCCGAGAAATTCCCATGGCCAAATGCTCCTAGGCAGGCATTCCCCCGGGGAAGCTCTTTGGTGGGGGCTCCGCATTGACCACCCGGGCCTCCCGTTCCCCTTCTTCAGGCAACTGTTGGTCAGAGAGACGTACAGGAACTGCAGGGATGGAAGGTGTGCAAAGGCCGCTTCCTTCAACTCGCTGAAGCCTGCGTTGATCAGGGTCCTGCAAAAGAGGAGGGGGACAGAAATCAGCGGGGAGTCACGGCAGAGCCTGGTGCCCCAGAGCAGCCCCTCTGGCTGGGCTGCCTGCACTCACAGGGTCTGAAGCCACCTGTTGTGGCCTGTCGGCCGCCAGCCACCAAATCAGAGGAAGAGGGGGAGGCGTGGGAGTTAGGGTGAGCATCAGGGCAACCAGGGAGCTTCAAGGGGGTAGCGGGAATGGAGATGGCAGAGAGAGGGAGACAGGGGCGGAGCCTGGGCTGTCCATCAGCCCTCAGATGGGGAGTCAACAGCCCCCAGGTCTGGAGGTGGCTGATGAGAAAGAAGAGGAACAGCTGGGTCCAGTGCCTGACGCGTGGATGCAGAGGAGAGGAGAGCAGTGGAAATCTATGGGCCGGTCCTTGGAACAGAAGAGCCACTGCTGCTAGCGAAGCCCCACCCGAGCTCTGGGGATCAAAGGCAGGGGGCGGAGATGAACAGATGTGACAGACGACTATTCATCTCCCCTGCCGGACAGACTTGTTAGCCTACGGTGAGAAACCTTTTGGCCGGGGCTGCCGGCACTCCTAATAAAGGAATAATTGCTTCCACTACAGAGGGCTTGTTGTGTTTGGGGAGCCGTCTCCAAAGCCAGCCTGAGAAATGCAAGCCTATCAAGACAGATCAACGTCTTGGTCAATCTTTTCCCCAAAAAAACTTGTAGCCATCAAATGTATAGAACATTGGCCAGCTAGATGGCAGCACCTCACTGAATTTGGCGGCTCTTGAGTGCTAACTTTTTAAATTTAAAATACTTAATGCTTAATTATCTTAAACCATTTATTAACCTTTCTGTGTATTTATGTCAAAAGAAATATAAATAAATTAGTTGAATAATGTTTCTTATTAAAGCATTACTCATTGGCATTAAAACAAATAACAGCAGTATCAGAATTTCCTGTTTCATAACATTGAAATAGTAAATATTTAAATCAATTACAACAAACAAACATTCAATAACAGCAATATTTCAAAATATGTACCCAAATCATATTTCAAAATGTATTTTTTTAAAAATCGTATTTCAAAATATTTAAATAAATAATAATTCATATCAATATAGCCCTAGGAAAATACCAGGCCGTATTAAACTGTGAAAGTGGGGAGGGGGGAAATATATATCGAAGAATCGACTTTGTTCCCAGAAAATTCCATGAAATTCACTTGGGAGGGAAAAAGGGGGAAATTGCACTGGTGTCATTTGCATGATTTATGGAGACATTTGCATAATGTCACACACAGGTGCTTGTCAAAACACCTGCACAGGGACACTTTGAAGGAGCCTCCAGGGGCACAGCTTCCCCCACCCCCACCCCAGAGTCTTCCAGAATGCTTTCCTAACTGTACATAGGAGGCCTCTGGGACTACCATCCGTTAGGGTCAAATAAGTCAAAATGGCAGCTCAGCATCCATCACACTGTCCCAGCCCTTTTGTCTGAAATGGTAGAGGATTTCCTGCCTGAGCAGGGTGGAGGGTAGACTAGAAGACCTCCAAGGTCCCTTCTGACTCTGTTGTTCTAACTAAAGCCCTCCCCTTGATTGTTTTTTTTTAAAATAATTTTATTTATTATTATTTTCTTTTCAAAAGTGCTTGGTGGACAGTGTCTTCTCTGGGTCAATATACTTTACACACAATTCTGATCATGATAGTATCATTTAAATATACATAATCATCATCTTTCAACTTCTAACATTTGTGGATACGTAGTTGTTCTAATATTTTCTATTATAGTTCAGTATACATAATACTATTTTCCCAATTTTTGTGCTTTCTACTTCTAACACTTAATAAAATAACCACCATGTTAAAAAATATTCTATATCTATCCATCGTCCCTTGTTCTTTTTAGAATTTCAACTATTCCCTTTTTGGTGCGTCTTTCCTGCTTCTCTGGTATCTTGCAACTCCTTTTAACCCCTTGATGTCGGCGTTTCAGCAAACCTTGACTCCAAACAACTCCAAGACAGACATCTTATCAAAAATTCCTTTTATTTAGACGGTAAACTGGCACAACTGTGAGAATCCCGAATCTGAAAATTCCGGGCTTCCTTGAACTACAAATCCATCCCTGCACATGCCCCAATCACCATCCGTCCCAACTTGAGACTTCCTCTCACTTATGTGCAGAAATAACATGACCTTGAATTAGAAAAAGAATGTTGTTCTGTCTAACTACATACACTCCAAGAAATTCCCCCCTCCCGCTTTCCCAGGCTCAAGAAGGTGGCAGCGTGGGAGCAACTGGTCTCAATATGGCTTCCAAAGCTGACACTTGATTCTTTTGAGCACTCCCCTGTGGACTCCCCTACCCAAGGCTTCGGGGGTTCTCCCTCCCCCCCCCCCCACAAAGCTGGCTTGTGTCTCTGTCCTGTGGCTGAGAAACTGCGCCACTAGGACACCCCCCGAGGTGGAGAGGAGGAAGCCTTGAGTGCTCTCTCTGTCTGTTGTGATTCATGAATGCAGCTTGGCAAGGAGCCCCCAGAGCACTTCAGCAAATCAATGCTGGCCCACAGGTGGGCCTGTCGCCTCGCATCCCAACCGTTTCCGGGCGGGTGGGGTTAGATTTGGCTGGAAAGGCTGCCGCAATGTTGGCCTGTAAGCAGGAGGGAATGCCTGAAGGTGTTTAATATTCTGAATATTTGAGAGGTTCCTCAAACTCCTTTGCACCAGGGGGCAAACTGAAGTGGGGGAGGGGGGAGGGATATGTTGAATGATGCATGATGGTGTTTTCTGGATAGCTTAGAGATTATTGCTACTGGAGGCTGATGGAAGTCAAGCACCTCGGATGACACTTGGCTGGAGGATTGTCATGCCCCTGTCGGAGTCTGAATCTGAGGAGGAAGATGAACAGCTGACACAGGGAGTGGGAGTGTGGCTCCGTTGGCTGTGGAGGAAACTGGGGAAGGGCAAAGTCCGGCTGGGCAGAGCAGGGAAGAGGTAGAACAAGGGAGACGGGGTTCAGAGGAAGACCCAGGCCCACCCCTTCTCCATCCTAGGGCACGCAGAGAGGAATGGAAAAGGGAGCAACATGGGTTGCATGGCTTACGGGGGAGGAAAGGGCCCTGATTCACTTCATTAGCCACAGCTGGGAAGAGAGTTGATAAGAAAGGCAGGCTGCTGGGAGCAAACGTGACTTTATCCTGTGCTGTTGTGGCTTCTGTGTTCCTGGTGTCTTCCCAACTGTGTGAGTTTTGCGGTGCCTTCAAGCCTGAGATTCTTGCTCCTGCCTTGCCAAACTAATTACTCCAGTTTGGCTTGTTTGGACTTTACGTTACAGTTTGTGTTGCTCATGTTTTGGACTTAATTTTCTGCAGTCAAAGGCTGTTTCTGGGAGAGTTTTTCTCCAGCCAGAAGGTAACCAGGGCATTGGGGGGAAAGTTGGAGATAATAAAGGGACTCTTATTGATTATCTGGCTGGGTTGCCTTTGGGTCATCACGAGGAAAAGGAGGTTGGAAAGCCTGCGGACACCACCCAGAGGTCCCAATGTGACCGTAAGGGCACCCCAACTAAATGCAATCAAAATTGTATTCCTTTATCGCATTTCTATACCGCCCATCTCACCTAAGGATTGGCATTGTGCAACACGGCAGAAATAGACTCTTGCAGGTTTAAAGAACTGGAGAGACCCTTGAAGGTCATCTGTCCCAGCCCACTAAAGCAAAGCCATTAGAGAAGGAATCTGCAACACTTGACATGTCACCACCCAGCTTCTGCCGAGATGAGTCTCCAGAAGGGGAGCTCACCCACTCACCCCTATTACGCGGAATTATTCTGCTCTCAAGAGTTGTAACCCTTAGCAAGTTTCTCTAAGCATTCTAACAAAAAATGTCTTCCTTGTTACTGGTATTTGTTTTTCAGCTTGTCCTACTCCAGGTCCTTGTACATGTAGAATAGAATAGAATAAACAGAGTTGGAAGGGACCTTGGAGGTCTTCTAGCCCAACTTCTTGTCTAGGCAGGAAACCCTACACCACTCCAGACAAATGGTTATCCAATCTCTTCTTAAAAACTTCCAGTGTTGGAGCATTTACAACTTCTGGAGGCAGGTTGTTCCACTGGTTATTTCTTCTAACTGTCAGGAAATTCCTCCTTAGTTCTAAGTTGCTCCTCTCCTTGATTAGTTTCCACCCATTTATTGCTTCTTGTCCTGCCCTCATTTGCTTTGGAGGATAGCTTGGCTCCCTCTTCTTTGGGGGCAGCCCCTGAGAGATTGGAAGACTGCTATCATGTCACTAGATAGGAGACCACATATGGTGACTTCTCTTCTTAATGTTCACAGAACTTCATTTTGGAATATTAGGGAACTCTGCTGCCCATAATCCAGTCACGCAACTTAACAATATTTCAAACCATATCCACAAATTGACACTTAGTTGTGATATCCTTCAAACCTGATCATCTTGGACGACCACTACCCCCCTCAAGATCTTCTAGGCCAGGGGTGTCCAACCTTGGCAACTTTAAGACTTGTGGACTTCAACTCCCAGAATGCCTCAGCCAGCAAAGCTGGCTGAGGCATTCTGGGAGTTGAAGTCTCACAAGTCTTAAAGTTGCCAAGGTTGGACACCCTGTTCTAGGCTGATCTAGTTTTCTCATGGTTGGGATTTCCATTGAGTCATAAAGAAACCACGTAGGCTGGATTTGCACCCTCTGATGGAACCGAAACACGTGTACTCACACACACTCGCGGCGAACTTGTTTAGCTGCTAAAACTTGCACTGACTTGGTTTAGGGTGTGGTGTGAGCACAGCTGTTCTTTGGATGGCTTGAGAAGAACCTCTCGTCTTCAGGGCTGAGATATCTTGGATGGGAGAACCATGACTTGCTTCAACTCATAAGGTTGATGGCAGGACAAAAAGCAACGGGTGGAAACTAATCAAGGAGAGAAGCAACCGAGAACCTGAAATTTCCTGACAGGGAGAACAAATAATCCGTGGAATAACTTGTCTCCGGATGTTGTGAATGCTCCAACACTGGAAGTTTTTAAGAAGACGTAGGATAACCATTTGTCTGAAGTGGCGTAGGGTTTCCTGCCTAGGCAGGGGGTTGGACTAGAAGACCTCCAGGGTCCCTTCCAACTCTGCTATTCTATATTCAAAGATGACCAATCCTCATCTTTTCAAGTGTGAGTAGGAACTATTTTTCAAAAATGCTAAGGAAGTTAGGCTAGCAGCTACCTATGGCAATTGCAGGTGCTTGCAAAATGCTTCCGTGTCACTAATGGTTATGTATTCACATGAAACTTGTGCCGGTGCCACCGAGTGACAAATTCTGGGCATCTGGAAGACCCTGCATGCGGGAGTTTGTTATTTTATTTTCTAGTGTATCTTAAAATTATATCCTATCGTTAAACAAGTATAAGATTTCTTTTTCTAAGGCCCCCCAAAACAACAATCTGAGAGTGGTTTGAGCTAAGAATAACCGTGGCTTGCTTTATATGCCATGTTCAAATTTAAATCTGTATTAAGTAAGCGTGGCTACTATGTTCGTATGCCACAAAGACCAAGCCAAATGAGCATATACATAGACACGCATTGTCCACGATAATCTGCAAATGTAACGCATCCTAGAATTTTCTAGAGTTGAAAAGAACCATTTGGTCATCTGGTTCAATGTGAAAAAGGAACTGGGCCTGGCTAGTTTAGTGAAGAGAAGGACCAGGGGAGACAGGAGAGCCGTCTTCCAATATCTGAGGGGCTGCCCCAGAGAGGAGGAGGAAGGGGGTCAAGCTATTTTCCAAAGCACCTGAAGGCCAGACAAGGAATAATGGATGGAAACTGAACAAGGAGAGAGATTCAACTTGGAAATAAGGAGGAATTTGCTGACAGGGAAAGCAATCAACTCATGGAACTGAAGTTGCCTTCGGAAGTTGTGGGAGCTTCATCCCTGGAGGCTTTCAAGAAGAGACTGGACTGCCATCGGTCAGAAACGGTGTAGGGTCTCCTGCTTGGGCAGAGGGTTGGACTGGATGACCTTCAAGGTACCTTCCAACCAGTGGTGGGATTCAAAAATTTTTTTACTACTGGTTCTGTGGGCGTGGCTTGGTGTGTGGCAGGAGAAGGATACCGTAAAATCTCCAGTCAGAGGTGGTATTTGCCGGTTCTCCAAACGACTCAAAATTTCCGCTACCGGTTCTCCAGAACTAGTGAGAAGATGCTGAATACCACCTCTGAGTAGAGTAGAGTAGAGTAGAGTAGAATAGAATAGAATAGAATAGAATAGAATAGAATAGAATAGAATAGAATAGAATAGGGAATAAAGAATATAAAAAGGAATAAAGGAATAGAAAAGAGTAGAGTAGAATGAATAGAATAGAGTAGAATAAGGAATAAAGGAATAGAATGGAATAGAATGGAATAGGATAGGATAAGGAACAAAGAATAGAAAAAGGAATAAGGAATAGAGTAGAGTAACGTAGAGTAGAGTAGAATGAATAGAATAGAATAAGGAATAAAGGAATAGAATAGAATAGAATAGAATAGAATAGAATAGAATAGAATAGGCAGTCCAGTCTCTTCTTGAAAGCATCCAGGGATAAAGTTAGAAGGGGACCTTGGAGGTCATCCAGTCCACCACCACCCCCCAAAAAAGAAGGAGACCCTACACCATTTCTGACAGATGGCAGTCCAGTCTCTTCTTGGAAGCCTCCAGGGACGAAGTTGGAAAGGGACCTTAGAGGTCATCTAGTCCAACCCCCCGCCGCCGCTAAGCAGGAGACCCCAGACCATTTCAGACAAATGGGTGCCCTTTACAACCCTCCTCCTCCCCCCCCACCCCGCACCCCCCCCCCCCACACCCACACCCACAGCAAGGGACCTCCGCGTTGCCACTTACAGGGAAATCACGTCCCGCGCCAGGTTCTTGGGCACCGCCTTGGAGTCCACGCAGAAGGCCGTGTCGCGGGTGCAAGAGCAGCTGGCCGGGCACGGGGGCGGCCGGGGGGCTCGGCGGGAGGCGACCGGCCCCCAGCAGCAACAGCCAAGCAGGCCCAGCAAGGCGAGGAGGAGGAGGGAGCGCCCCTTGCTCCAGCGTTGCGGTCCAGCCATCGCGGCTTCTCCCCGGCGCCGCCGCCGCCGCCGCTGTCCAGGTGCTGCTGGTCCGGCGGAGCTTTGGGCTCCCCCGCAGCCGCCTCCGGGCCGGCCGGCTTTGCTCCGCCGCTGGCTGGCTGGCTGGTTGCTGCGGCTGCTGGCCAAGCGGGAGGATCCTTCAGCCCTGCAGCGCTCGGCTTGTGCGCCCGGCGCGGGGGTGGCAGCAGCCAGAGAGGGAGGCGCGGGAGCGGGGCTGCAAATGCCAGCCTAGGGCGGGCGGGGGGGGGAGGGGGCCAAGGAAGCGCTGGGGACTCCCGAGGGCATCGGGATGGGTGGAGGGGAAAGAAAAGCACGTGGCATCCGCGGCTCCTGGGGTGGGAGGGGGGTTTGAAAGAGGGGAGCCTTCTCCGCCAACTTTGGAGCCAAGACAAAGAGCCGTTTGAGGAAGGCCAAGGCAAGAAGGAGCCGCTGGGTGCTGCCAGAGATGCTAAGAGGGGACAAGTTGGCTCGGGTGGCACAGAGGGGACGGGGACAAAAGCAAAAACCAACACCCTCTTTCCGTGTGTCGACTGGGTATGTACATCTTGTGCACATACTAATATTTGTATACATTTCCTACTAAGTTTACATTCACATTGCAGCCTGTTCAGCATTGTATGTCATTATAACAATATCATTTAATTTCTCACTTTATTTTCCAACCATTTGAGTTGGGATTTATTTTATAAATGGTTGCCACGCAAGAAGGAGCCACTTAGTGCTGCCAAAGATGCTGAAAAGGGCCAGCTTGGGTTGGGCTGCACAGAAGATAGAATAGATAGATAGATAGATAGATATTGATAGATAGATAGATAGATAGATAGATAGATAGATAGATAGATAGATAGATAGATAGATATTGATAGATAGATAGATAGAGAGATAGATAGATAGATAGATAGAGAGAGAGAGAGAGAGAGAGAGGTGTAGATATGTAGATATATAGATATATAGATATATTGGTTGATGGAGTTGAATCAAGAAATGACAACACACCACACCTCATACCCACCAGATATATATATATATATATATATATATATATATATATATATAAATATATATATTTTATATAATATTATTTTAACAAAACAAAACCATCTTTCAGTTATACAGTCAGTGTGTCAACTGGGTACATAGATCTTGTGCACATGTTAATATTTGTATACATTTCTTACTAAGTTTACGTTCATATCACAGCCTATTCAGCATCATATATCCAAATGAGCAACTGAACGTACGCACAGGCAGTTCTCAACTTACGACAACTCACGAGTGAACGCAAAATTTTCTCTTGGCATGTGAAATAGTTGTTGAATGGGTTCGGCCCCATTTTACGACTTTTCTTGCTGCAGTCATGAAATGAGTCTGCTTCGTTGTTGATTTTGCCGTTTGGGATCCCATGAAACTGAGGCCACTTGCAACCGTCATAAACATGAGTCCAAAAAAGGCACCGGGCTTTTGTGGGTTGCAAAGCTTTTCATGAGATGCATTCTATATGACCTGCACCTTCCCTCCCCCTTCTCCCCCACCTGACCCCCTCCCCACTTAATTCTTCAATTAGCCGAGCTGGCGCCTCCTCGGAGGACAGGAACCACAGCTGATGCCTTTGAATGGAATTGTCAGCTGGCGAAGGGACCACCCTCTACCGCTCTTGCCATCTTCTTAACACAAGGAGATGTTTGTTGCTGTTTGCTGCTGTTATTGCCAAGGTTTATTTTTTCCCTAGCCAGCACTGGGGGGAATGAACTGTGTCCTTTGCATCTCAGGATTTGCTCCCTCTTGGCGAGGCCGATTTCCAAGCGAGTCCGATTTCCAGGTGATTTCCAGATGATCAAAGGCTTCCAAGACCATCTTAGGCGTGAAGTTCCAACCACAAGGGCTAACGCTACCTTTATTCCAAGGTTATACTAGCAGAATCTTGCAAGTCTCAAAGTACCTTTTTTCTTTTTCAAGAGGCAACTGGACATTCTGGTGTTTTTTTTTTCTTTGAAGACGTTTCGCTTCTCATCCAAGAAGCTTCTTCAGCTCTTGACTGGGTGGAGGGGAATGGAAGGATTGATACTCCTTGCAGACAGAGCTGGTCATTTGCATCCTTTTGGAGGGCTGTTGAGGCCACTTGGAGGTTTACCTGTTGTCTCATGACCTGGAGGACTGAGAATCTCTACAGCAGGGGTGTCCAACCTTGGTAACGTTAAGCCTGGAGGACTTCAACTCCCAGAATTCCCCAGCCAGCAAAGCTGGGAGTTGAAGTCCTCCAGGCTTAACGTTACTAAGGTTGGACACCCCTACTCTACAGATTTCTGGCCATACAATTTGGGATGAAGACCCTTTGAATGATGTGAGGGTAGGAATGTATTTCCAAAGGGGAAAAATTATGGAATACAGGAACCATTTGCACCACTCGGGTGACCCCGAGGACACAGAGAAACCTCCAAGTGGCCTCAACGACCCTCTCAAAGGATGCAAATGACCAGCTGCCTTCAAGGTGTATCAATCCTTCCATTCCCCACCATCCAGTCAGAGCTGAAGAAGCTTCTGGGATGAGAAGCGAAACGTCTTCGAAAGAAAAACCAGAAAGTCCAGTTGCCTCTTGGAAAAAACCCACCTTTGGGACAACCAGGAGACCTGAAGGACTGGGAATCTCCACAGACATGTTTCAAAGTACATATCTTCCCCCACACACACACACACACACCTCACCTTTCCAACACAAGAAACTATGAGCGGTGTCCTTTCCGAGACATTTTCCACACCTCCATTGCTTTTGTGGGCTTAGCTGCCTCTTATCTAACTAGCTTCCTCCTCCTCTTCCTCCTGTCTCTTAAACCAGGGGGTCTCCAACCTTGGCAACTTTAAGACTTGTGGACTTCAAACTCCCAGAATTCCTCAGCCAGCAAAGCTCTTAGAAATAATAAAAAAAACCTATACTAGAAAGACAAAATATCTTACATTACATTTGTTAACAGCAGCAAGAATTTCATATGCTCAGTACTGGAAGAAAAACTCCATACCACCTGAAGGCTTAATAATCCAAAAAAAATTGGAGACCCCTGCCTTAAATAACATTTCCAGCCATCTTTACGTACAGTCCCACTAGGCCCTCTCTGATTTTGGCATGCTGGTATCTTCTGAGAAAAGTCCTCATGCTGCTTGGAGACCTGGATTACGCTATTTGCACATCCAGGTGTTTCTGATTTATTTTTTAATTTTTAATTTATTTACTTGATTTGTCAATCGCTTACAAGATAATAGGTATAAGTATAAACATAGTTATGACTACATGAAATGGATACGAATAAGAAATATAAAAGAAGCAATAGGACAGGGACGGTAGGCACGTTGGTGCGCTTATGCACGCCCCCTACAGACCTCTTAGGAAAGGGGTGAGGTCAATAGTAGACAGTCTGAGGTTAAAGTTTTTGGGGTTTGGGGAAGAAACTACAGAGTCGGGTAGAGGATTCCAGACATTGACCACTTTGTTGCTGAAGTCGTATTTCCTGCAATCAAGTTTGGTGCGGTTAACTTTGAGTTTGTATCTATTGTGCGCCCTTGTGTTGTTATGGTTGAAGCTGAAGTATTCATTGACAGGTAGGACATTGCAATGGATGATTTTATATACTATACTTAGACCGGACCGAAGGTGGCGTAATCCTAGGTTTTCTAGGTCTAGAATTTCAAGTCTGGTTTATTTGCTCCTTTCACACAACCAGCTTGTTGCCAGCCTTGGTGGCCGCTGTGAATTGGGCTTCTGGCTGCCACCGTTGTTGTTGCTGCTCACCTTCCCTCTCTCCTCCATTGTGCTGGCGACTGAATTGAACCCCCTCGTGCCCAGGAGCTGCTGGGAGGGCAGCGTGTGGCGTGGGCACAAACCTCTCTTGTTCCAGGCACAGCTGCGTCCCAGACAACAAAGGGCGAAGTGTGCCAGGGGGTGACTTGAGCCTTTGCAAGTCACGTTTTGCAAGCCAGGGCCGGGCTGAGACGGACACGAAGGCTCCTGGGTCAAGGCTGAGCAGAAGCTCAGCGCTTGGGGTGGGTGGGGGGCAGCAGTCTGCAACCCCCCCCCCCATGGCTGGGTGGGAGGGAAGGAGGAAACAAAACTCTCAGGGTGAGAGTTGTGTTCTACGTCTGTTGCTAGGAGAACAAAAAATCTCACTCAGTTTTTAATCTCAGGTTGGCTGAGAGACTGTTCCGTATCCCCAAAGCCACACTCGAACAAATGAAGCACATTGTGCTGTCATATCAGGGTTCACAGAAGGACAGAGGTTCCCGCAGTGGGTGTGTTGAAAACAGACACGCTGGCCGCCACCATCGCACAACCAAAGCTTTGCCTTCTTGTGTGTTTTTGGGTGTGTTTTTCTTGCTCTCAAAATTACAAGTTTCATTTAACTCTTGCAGGAAAGTCTAAAGTGTGCAGACCTGAAATTACTAATAAGCACATCAGCAAATGTAATTTCCATGAGTTTATTTCTGGTTAAATTTGCACTTAGGTGTCATAGAATCATAAGCCTGGAAGGGACCTTGTAGGTCATCTAGACCAACCCTCCGCCCAAGCAGGAGATCCTACACTATTTCTGACAGATGGCAGTCCAGTCTCTTCTTCAAAGCTTCCAGGGATGAAGCTTCCACAACTTCTGAAGGCAACTTCTGTTCCATGGGTTGATTGTTCTCCCTCTCAGAAAATTCCTCCTTATTTCCAGGTTGAATCTCTCCTGGTTCAGCTTCCATCCGTTATTCCTTATCTGGCCTTCAGGTGCTTTAGAAAATAGCTTGACCCCCTCCTCCTCTCTGTGGCAGCCCCTCAAATATTGGAAGATGCTCTCCTGTCTCCCCTGGTCCTTCTCTTCCCTAGACCAGCCAGGCCCAGTTCCTGCAACCGTCCATCGTATGTTTTAGCCTCCAGTCCCCTCATCATCCTGGTTGTTCTTCTGTGCAGTTTTTCTAGAGTCTCAACATCTTTTTATTTATTTTATTTATTTGATTTGCCAATTGTTTACAAGATAATAAGTATAAGTGTATACATAGTTGTGAATACATGAAATGGGTACATATAAGAAAAATAAAAGAAGAATAAGAGAAACAATAGGACAGGGACGGTAGGCACGTTGGTGCGCTTATTTCTATAGTGGGGTGACCAAAACTGGATGCAGTATTGTAGGTGTGGTCTTACTAAGCCTTTATAGAGTGGCATTACTACTTGTCTTGAGTTTGGTTGGGTTTCCCTGCCTAAGCCTGAGGAATTCTTGTGCTGGTATGCCCTTAAAACAGCTTCTATATTAATAAATTGCAAACGAGAAGGAGTGACAATAGTAGTAATTAGACATTCGCGCTAAAGATGAATTGCAAATATGACACAAAATGATGAGATAAATAAGATAAATGTATGTTGGTGATGTAATCATTTTTAATCGTTTACCCTTTTTTCTTTGATGTTTTTCTTTCCTTTTCCAATCTATGCGTATGTTATTTGTATATCTTAACTGTAAAATTTAATAAAGTTTATTTTTTAAAAAAACAGCTTCTATTCATTTTTCCCTTGATATATGCAGGAGCATTTCCTGGAAAGCTGTGGCTTAAACCAGGGATCCCAACCTTTTCGACGCCTGCGGCCCGGTTCCGGCGTCAGCTGGGCGCCGTGGGCCGGTTCCGGCGTCAGCTGGGCGCCGCCATCTTTTTGACGAAAATCACTTCCGGTGCGTCATCGAGTGATTTTTCGTCAAAAATGGCGGCGCCAGCGCTTCTGGTGAGCTTTTTCGGTAGAAATGGCTTTCTACCTGGAAAAGCTCACCGAGCGCTGGCGCCGCCATCTTTTTGACGAAAAATTGCTTTTTTACCAAAAAGATGGCGGCGCCAGCAACCAGCGGCCCGGTAAGGCTTGTTCCGGTCGGTACCGGTCCGCGGACCGGCGGTTGGGGACCCTGGCTTAAACAATGAAAGAAGAAACTTCCTTTAGATCTTTCCCTTCTGCAGCTAGACTATCTTATTGCCAAGCTCTGAAGAAAATTATCATTGCACTGCCCTCTTCCCAGCGAGTGTGAATGAGTGTGATCATAACACAAGGTGGCAATGTCTCTCCAGAACTGTTTAACTTCAATTCCCAGCGTCCCCCGACCATTAACTATGATGGTGGGGTTATACTGGAACAACAGCGCCTCACCCCTCTCTTTGGCTCCAGATTTCTTTCCGATAACATGACCCCCGTTCTCTCAACGCTATTGCTGTTCTCAAGAAAGTCTGGCTTTTGTGTTTTTGGCAAACATCTCAAGAACTTCTCAAGGAGTGATTTAAAAGCGAATGAGGAGAACTTCGTACTTCCCAGATTGACTGCAGAACAAGTTGAGTTCAAGGCTTAGGAACAATTGTTCCTAAGGACCACTTATTCCTCGAAGGTCCTTCTGCTTATGGACAAGGGTCTTCAGGAACTCTTGAAGGACACACGTCCAAATAACACTTTGTGAGTGTTCTGAGAAGAGTTGGCGAGAAACACTCCCTTAAAAGTAAGACTGGCTGCCAGCCAACAGGAGTTGCAATGTGGGATGGAGAGCTAACCAATCCCCCCGGAGGAGTTTAGCCTCAGGTGCGTAGTATAAGTAGACATTCTCCTGCCTTCAATGGTCCAGAAGAATAAGGAACATTCTCCACTGTAAAGCTAAGGAGCAGAATGGAAGGTGATTACAAGATGGACGATAGCAACAAGTTGGCCCTAATGTCCGAATCGCCTCCGGTGAGTTTCGCTCCTCCTGGGAAAAAAGGTTTTGTTCTTCCAACTTTAACTTGGACCAATGTATGGGATGAGAGAGAAAACAGAGGCAGCCCACAATCTATGATAACTGAGGTGGAGAATTTTAATGACTCAACTCTTCAGCCAATTAATATGGGGGTGTCAACTAAAAAGATACTCCTTTTGTCTTTTTAGCTGCCAGAAAAAGGAAGTGTGTGTGTGGGGGGTAAGCAGTGCATTCCTTAAATGCCTAGATCAGGGGTCTTCAAACTTTAACAGCTTTAAGACTTGTGGACTTCAACTCCCAGAATTCCTCTTCCAGTCATGTTAGTGAAGGACTTCTGGGAGTTGAAGTTCACAAGTCTTAAAGCTGTTAAAGTTTGAAGACCCTTGGCCTAGATAATCACCCTGACAGTCCAAAGTTGTCTGAGCATAAGAATATTGCGGGAGAGCATGATGGATGACTCTTGGCTATGGATGTGTCTCACTGGAGAATATACATCCAGGGGGTGGCAGGAAGATCAGGGTCAAGGGGGAAATGAATGAAGTATTTTAGTGTTGGCTGCATCCAGCTAACACTGGCGTGGCCACTTCTAATAAATCCATTTTATTTTTTCTGAGATGCGGCTAGAGATTTATGATTTGAATGGGGGTGGATCGGTTGGAGTCCTGACAGCGGGCACAACCTATGAAAACTTTTCTTCCGTGTTTTCAGCCCTTTCATTTTCCATTCCTCGGAAAAGGTCTTTTTTCCTCTCCTGCCACCCCTAGAGATGCCCCAAAGTCTATGGCCAGAATACCGGTAGTCCTTGACGGGACGACCGCAACCGAGCCCAACACGGATGTCGCCAAATGCCTTAAAATGGGTTAAGTGAGGTTTGCCCCACATCACGACTTTCCTTGCCGCGTTTGCGCAGTGAATCCCTGAGGTGGTGAAGTGAGTAGTGTGGTTCTTAAGTGAATCCGGCTTCCCTTGGTCAGGAAGTCGCAAAAGGGGATCAACCAACGTGGGACCATTGTCAAGCATCTGAGTTTTGCTCCTGTGGCTGTGGGGATAGTGTGAAAAACGGGCCCTGAGCCGCTTATTTCAGCCCCGTTGTAACCTCCAACAGCCCTAAACGAATGGCTCTAACTCCAGGGCCGCTGGTACAACAATGGGGCCGTCTGGCAGCCTTGAGAGTCATGATGGATATGAAGTAGATTGATGGGCAATTAATTTACTGGGAGCACATAGATCCCTGGCTGGCTATCGTTACCCCTCTGGGGGAAGAGAAGAAGGGATGAACAGATGAACAGAGTTGGAAGGGGACCTTGGAGGTCCTCCAATCCAACCCCACCCCCCGCCCCCAGAATATCGGACACAAAGCAGAGGTTCTATCTCATGACGTCATTTGAGACATAATGGCTGGTCTAGAGAAAGGAAAGGACTTGGGGTGACATGATAGCAGTATTCCAGTAGTTGAGGGGCTTCTACAAAGAGGAGGGGGTCAAGCTATTCTCCAAAGCCCCTGAGGGCAGGACAAGAAACAAGGGATGGAAACGAATCAAGGAGAGAAGCGACCTGGAATTCAGGAGAAACTTCCTAATAGTGAGAACAAATTAACCCGTGGAAGAGAAGTTGCCTTCAGACATTGTGGGAGCTCCATCACCGGAGGGGTTTAAGATTCTAGACAATCACTTATTTGAAATGGTATAGGTTTTCCTGCTTGAGCAGGGGGCTGCACTAGAAGACCTCAAAGGTCCCTTCCAACTTTGTTTTTCTGTAATTCTGTTATGCTGTCTTCCTTCCTTCCTTCCTTCCTTCCTACCTCCCCTCCCTCCTCCTTCCTCCCTCCCTCCCTCCCGCCTTCCTTCCTTCCTTCCTTCCTCCCTCCCTCCCTCCTCCCCACCTTCCTTCCTTCCTTCCTTCCTTCCTCCTCCCTCCCGCCTTCCTTCCTTCCTTCCTTCCTCCTTCCTCCCTCCCTCCCCACCTTCCTTCCTTCCTTCCTTCCTTCCTTCCTCCTCCCTCCCGCCTTCCTTCCTTCCTTCCTTCCTTCCTTCCTTCCTTCCTTCCCTTCCTTCCTTCCTTCTTTCCTCCCTCCCGCCTTCCTTCCTTCCTTCCTTCCTTCCTTCCTTCCTTCCTTCCTTCCTTCCTTCCCTCCTCCCTCCCTCCCTCCCACCTTCCTTCCTTCCTTCCTCCCTCCCTCCCTCCTGCCTTCCTTCCATCCTTCCTTCCTCCCTCCCGCCTTCCTTCCTTCCTTCCTTTCTTCTCAATCACTGGAGGTTTTCAAGAAGAGACTGGGCAGCCACTTGTCTGAAATGGTCTTAGGGCCTCCTGCTTGAGCAAGAGGCTGGACTAGCAGACCTCAAAGGTCCCTCCCAGCTTCTCTTCTGATTCTGAGGTGAAACCCAGTCCCATTGAGTGAGGAAGGCTCACGGCTGTTTTTGGTCCTGCAGGATTACACCGAGTCGCCCAAGCCTCCCGACCTTCCTTGGGGGAAACTCTTCATCATGGCGATGGCGGTCGTGGGGGTTGCGTTGCTCGCCCTGACTTTCCTGCTGGCCGGGCTGCACATAACCGAGAAACATGCAGAGGCGGTAAGGGCGGCTTGATGGGGGCTCTTGGGGTGAAACCGTGGTTTCCAGAGAAGTTCATAATCATTCATCGTCCCTAGAGCCATCCCGAAGAACCAGGACGATGACCATGATTGTATGGTTGACACCCTACCCCTTGTTTACGTGAAGATGTCCTAAAAGCAGAGGTGGGATTCAGCCGGTTCTGACTAGTTTCTGGAGAACCAGTAGTGGACATTTTGAGTCATTCAGAGAACCGGCCAATCCCACCCCTGACTGGCCCCGCTAACCCCATCTCTTCTCTGCCTCCCATTGAGTTCCAGCTGATCGGCTGGGTCTTCTTTGGTTGCCCTGCACAGGAGAAGGGAGCTGGAAAGCAGGTTAGCCATGCCCACCAAGCCACGCACACAGAACTAGTAGTAAAAAAAAATTGAATCCCACCACTGCCTAAAAGGTAAATGTAAAAGTTCCCCTCGCACATCCGTGCCAGTCATTCATGGCTCTAGGGGGCGCTGGTGCTCATCTCCGTTGCAAAGCCGAAGAGCCACCGCTGTGCGAAGATGTCTCCATGGTCATGTGGCCGGCAGGACTCAATGCCTTTGAAGGCGCATGGAACGCTGTTCCCTTCCCACCAAAGTCCCTATTTTTCTACTTGCATTTCTTTTACCTGCTTTCGAACTGCTCGGTTGGCGGAAGCGGGGACAACAAATTGAACACGGACCGGTCTCATCCCCTAAAAATTGTCCCCCAGCATAACCTGGCCAACAGTCAGGAATGAAGGGGATTGGCAATTAAAACAGCTGGAGAACATCCCATTTTCCACCTGGAGAAAAAAGTATTTAGTATTTAGCAGCCAGCCATTAAAAAGCAATTCACGCTCCTTTGGGACTCAGAAGTACCACTGGGAAACAACCTTATTTTAACCAACAAAGCAGCCTGTAAACTTTTAGTGTCGCCAATGGCTGGGTTCCCATCATGGGTGAAAACCAGACTCAAATGGGCTTGGCCAGCTTGTATTTTGTTTACGCTGTGGGGAGCCAGCCACGGTCTGAGTAGGTAACGCAAGCCAGGCCGTTGTGTGAATCCATCTCTCGAGTTATTTATGTGACATTGTTGGCTCAACAGGTGGTTTCCTTAAACCAGGATTAAGTTTCAGTGTGATGCATGACACCCGGCCAGTGGTCTTCTCTTCATCCTTTCTGGAAGTTCTGATTCCCCTTTTTCTTCCCTTTTGCTTTGGCTTCTTGGCGATTCCTAGGTCCTGCAAATGACCATTCAAGGCCTGGACGACAAAGGGTCCTCCCAGCACCTGACCATGAGCCAGAAGGAGAAACTGGCCATATTTCCCATCCACATGAAGCTCAACTCTTCGGCCACGGTGGTTTATGACCACAGCAATGTAAGAGTTGCCCCCTCTTCTGGCTTCACCTGTCTTGGTCAAAGGTTTGCTTGTCTACCTGGCTGGCACCTGTTCGGAATTGAAGTATTCTCCCCTGCCTTTCGAAGTAAACTTCTAGTTCTTGTTGTGACACAACGGAATCTTCTTTATGGGTCCACTGAAAAGCTCCAACCCAAAGGCACGTCCCAGGTTTTGGTGGGGGGAGGATCTTCCTTATTGCAATTCAGTTAGAGAGGAGAATGGATGAATAATCAACATCTTTTAATGACCCCATAATCCCTTGGGGAGGGGGGTGGAGTCTGCGCAACTGAATGGAGCTAGCAGAGTATTCACTGGCCGGATGCCCTTCCTGACACCAGTGTGTATTCAGCAGATATAATCCCATTGTGCCCAGAGGGAGAAATATCTGCCTCCACCTAGGATTGATGCTGATAAATCATTCTCATTGTACAGAGGAGAGAGTGGCCCACAGTGGTTGCTGCTTTGCATAAAGTGAAGAAAAAAATATTCCATTCCATCCTATGTTCTATTCTGTTCCATTCTGTTCTATTCTATTAATTTCTTTTCGTTTCTATATTCTATTCTATTCCAAGGAATTGCCTAGAGGGGTGATAAAGGGTCTTTAATCAACTATGGGGAAAGTTGTCTCAGGCAGGGAGGTTGTGAGTGAGCTCTGTGGTCGGATACAGGGGTGGGATTCTAGCTCGGACCGGTTCTATAGAACCCGTTGTTACAATTCTGTGTAGTTCAGAGAACCGGCAAATCGTGGCACTGGCTGGCCCCTCCCCGCCTACTCACTCTTTACCTGGCCTGCGTTGTGCATTTGCCTAATTTTTTGCTAAGTTGCTATTTTTCCTTTTTTTTCCCCCCAACCATCAGCTGTTCCAACTATCAGCTGTGCTGGGAGATTTAGATTAGCTAGAACGCAGGAAATCGTTGGATTTCTTGCTTTCTAGCTAATCTAAAAGCAGAGCTGAACCTTCCTTAGGACCGAAGCTTCTATTTTTCAGTGCAGACTCAGGTAGCAGATGGCAGAAAGGTAGATCTCTGAGCGAATCTGTGATTCTGCGAGCAACTCAATCTGCCTGCCTGCTTTCCCTGATTTGGGGTAAAAGTTGCTCTTTTTTTAATATAGAAAATCCAATATTTACATAAATATTTACAATATTTACATACAAGCCACACCCTGCCAGTCACGTGACCACCAAGCCACATCCAGTCAGTCACATGACCACCAAGCCACACCTACAAATTAGGCCATGACCACAGAACAGGTTGTTGAGACATTTGAATCCCAGCCCTGGTCAGATACCCAAATACCTGACACTTGTGAAGGTGGCTCTTGCCATCGCAAGCTCATCTCCACACTCTGCCTTTGAACAGCTGGTGATCGGCTACAGATCGTGGCCAGGAAACTCCTGCTACGTCACCAGAATGAACCCGAAGGACATCCAAAGCCTGGATGCCCTCGTTGACATCTTCCAGCATGTCCAGGTGAGTAAAAACGGGGGGAGTTCATGGTGGGAGGGTGGGAGAGCCATTCAGGGCTTAGGAACAATCACTAAGTGAATGGTTATAATTTGAGTTGCAGGTCCCAAAATAAGGCCATGGGGACCCACCTCTGCTCACCAGGAGAAAGAAGCTGCTTGCTGTTGAGTTTCTTTCCTGGTAGAGCAATTCTTCCTTCCCTCCACCCCTTTCCTCTTGCAGAAGCCCCCTCCGCTGCTGCCCCATGGACAGGGAGAGAAGCCAATGGAAAACCGCTCGGCAGTGCCAGCTCAGCGTTCGACCTTGGGAGCCGCCATCAACCTTCTCTGCGGCAGCCTCCCCGTCTACTGGGCTTAACGGAGTCAGGATGAGAGGCAGAGCGGAGGGCAGGGAAATGATGGACTGCCTGGTGTCTATGGAGATTCTCCACCCTCCAGTCGCGTTGTCCCAAAAGTGCTTCTGTCAGCGTTCCAGCAAACCTCCGCTCCAACCAATAACTCCGAAACAGACATCCTCTCAAAAGTTCTGTTTTGTTTGGATAATAAACTGGCACAAACTGGGGAATCCCGAATCTGAAAGTTCCAGGCTTCCTTGCAGTAATCCATCCCTTGCACCCATCATGGCATCCCATCCCATCACCCGTCCCTACTTGAGATGTTCTCTCACCCAGGTGCAGAAATAACATGACCTTGAATTGGAAAAAGAATGTTGTTATGTCTAACTGCATACACTCCAAAAAAATTCCCCCCCTCCCAATTTCCCAGGCTCAAGAATGTGGCAGTGTGGAAGGGTCTGGTGCTAAGATGGCTTCCAGCTTCTTCCACAGGCGAGTGAACTTTCTAGTTTTTCTTTGAAGACATTTTGCTTCTTATCCAAGAAGCTTCTTCCAGTCTGGCTGGATGGTGGGGAATGGAAGGAGGGGAGGGAGGGATAGAACATCACCTATCTCCAGTCTACAACACAGTCCTTTCAGCAGTTCCAAGAAGGCCCCACATCCCTTTGCACCACTCAGGTGATCCTGAGGACACAGAGGAACCTCCAAGTGGCCTCAACGACCCTTTAAAAGGATGCAAATGACCAGCTGTTGCAAGGAATATAAATCGTTCCATCCCCCACCATCCTGTCAGAGCTGAAGAAGCTTCTTGGATGAGAAGCGAAACATCTTCAAAGAAAACCCAGAAAGTCTAGTTGCCTCTTGGGGGAAAAAGCACCTTTGGGATGAACCACCACAAGCAAAATGATCATCCAGACTGTGCTTTTTCAACCGGCAACTGGGCCTTCTCGGTTTTGCTCTTTGGAAAAGTTTCACTTCTCATCCAAGGAGCTTCTTCAGTTCCTTAGGATGAAGGACCCATCCTGGAAATCCATCCCTTCTTGACCTGAACTGCCAGAAGCAACGGAAGGAAAAGGCAGCCTGGCCTTATTCCTCATGCTAACAAACAATGGCTTGTCTATCAAGGCTTGTTCTGACGATATAATTCCCTCTGTGGTTTGCAATTTAGACCCCTGACCTTTGGGATTAAAAAGAGTTAAAAGGGGGAAATCAAAATGGCAATTTGGAAATCATAATTTGATGTTTTCTTATTTTTTTCACTTTTTTTTTCTTATTTGCTATCCTCTTCTTTTATATTCCTTTGATTTTTCTGTACTTTTGTTGTATCGGAAAAATAATAATAAAATCTTTTTTTTTAAAAAAGGTAATAATCTCACCTTGTCTGGGACCTTCTTTGATGTCAAACTGTAAACCAGGGAGATGAATGGTTAGAATATATCTTAGCCAGCACTTGGCTCAAGTCTCTGCACACTTTTTGTGCAGCCTATTAAGTCCTGGGTGTCGTGTTTTGTTTAGGCGGTTACGCCTCCCAGAGTCTCAATAAATCACAATAAACCAGGTTGTTGAAAGCAAATCAGGGATGCCAGCTTGTCAAAAAGCTGCAGAGGCTCTGGAAGATGGTTTACTACAGGTTTCCTAAAAGGCAGAGAACAGGAAGCCCCAACCAAACACTTGTGTTGCACAAAGAACACACCTCCGGCATTGGAAAACATCCCTTGCAAGACAACAGGTGGCGAGAATGGCCCTCCTTTTCCTAAATCATTGAAAAGCAGAGCACACTGAAGGAGATGAGCAAACAGGGGCCATTCCTAGGCCTGCTTTTTTAAAATAAACTTTATTAAAGTTTTACAGTTTTAAAAACACATCATATTTACAATTTTTGCAATACATTGTGACAGGACTTAATGGCCACTTAATGCTCATAACAGGAAATGTAGGTATCTATTTATTTAGCCACCAAATCTCTGATGTACAGTTACTACATAAGGGAACTTTAATCCCAGCAACCTAGCATTTTGGGATGCTGCTCAGGTGCCAACTAAAATCATATGGGTCTGCTATTAATGGTATGTGGGAATGACCCAGGGGTGGGATTCAATGTTTTTAACAACCGGTTCTGTGGGCATGGCTTAGTTGGTGGACATGGCTTGGTGGTCATGATATTGGCTGGGTGTGGCCAACTCAACATCACTCACATCAAGGCATACATCTTCTTGCCTGACCTCTCATGACTGTGGGGATGCTGCAACAGTTGTAAGTGTGAAAAGTGGTCATAAGTCACTTTTTTCAGCGCCATTGTAACTTTGAATGTTCACTCCACACAAAGTTACCAGCAAAGGAGGGGAAAAATAACTCCAGACAAGTTCCTGAAACAGGAAGTCTAGTCCTGCCAAGAACGTAATAAGGATTAACGGAGAGGCAGTTTCTGTAAGCAACACCAGAATGTTTCCTTCCTGCCTTCCTTACAGGATAAGGCCAGTAATTTCTTCTAACAACCGGTTCTCCAAACTGCTTAGAATGTTAACAACCGGTTCTAGCGAATAGGTGTGAACTGGTAGAATCCCACCCCTGGAATGACCTTGGGAGAAAGGAGGAAGTGCCACAGATTGGGTAAGGATTAGATAAGGTGGGGCTGAGCCCACAAGGGGAATAGGGGTGTGGTAAACATCTCAGAAGAGACCCTCCCTAGTTTCTTGGACTTTATATACTTTCAGACTCACAAGACTCAGTTACTCTAACCTTGCAATACAGCTAGTATTGGGAAAAATAATATATCGGAAAAATAATAAAGTAATATTATAATAATAATAATAATAATAATAATAATAATAATAATAATAATAATAATAATAATAATAATAATAATAATAATAATGTATCGGAAAAATAATAATAAAATCTTTTTTTAAAAAAAAAGGTAATAATCTCACCTTGTCTGTAATAATCTCACCTTCTCCTATTCTATTCTATTCTATTCTATTCTATTTTTTATTCTACTCTACATTCTATTCTATTCTCTACTCTATTCATTCTATTCTATTCTATTCTATTTTTTATTTACTCTACATTCTATTTATTCTCTACTCTACTCTATTCATTCTATTCTATTCTATTCTATTTTTTATTCTACTCTACATTCTATTCTATTCTCTACTCTACTCTATTCTATTCTATTTTTATTCTACTCTACATTCTATTCTATTCTATTCTATTCTATTCTATTCTATTCTATTCTATTCTATTCTATTCTATTCTATTCTATTCTAAAAGGAATGTGAGTCAAGAGGAGAAGGGAGATAAATAAGGGAGAACGGAACTGTCCTTCATTGGGATCTTGGATTCTTGTCAACACAGCAGGCCCTGCCTTTTGGTTATGTAGTCCAATGCCCCAGGAGCAGGTTGGAAGGTGCGTCAAACCCAAGACCTCACCACAGCTGCTTCCTCTTGTCCATCCTACTTTGAACACCAGCTTCATCAGTCAGGAAGACAACTTTTAAGTCCCACTCCCCACCAACTCCTGTGATACTTCTTCAGCCTCAATCACAATAACACACAAGCAGACAACCAATAGAAACTCGAGGTAAACTGCTCCAAACTCGATGGCCGAAAACACAACTTCAGCCACAGAGTGGTCAACGCCTGGAACGCCCTACCCAACTCCGTGGTTACAGCCTCAACCCCTCTCAGCTTCCACCTCAAACTGTCTACTGTGGGCCTAAGAGGTCTTCAGAGGGGGCGTGCATAAGCGCACCAGCATACCAACCGTCCCTGTCTTACCGTCCCCATTTACCTGTATTTACTTCCTTCGTTCTTGTTTATGTTTATACTTATACTTGTTATCTTGTACATGTTTGACAAACAAACAAACAAATAAATAAAATGTTAAATAGGGGGCCCTTCTCAAGGTAACCTTCCTTGGCCAGAATGAAGAATAGTCATAGCACAGCTGGAGTTGGGGTATCATCGTGCAGAAAAATCAACATGATAGCTACTATTGTGTGATCAATATACTACATACATAAGAAGGGCAATGCTTCAATTGTTGAGTGCCACCATGACCCCCAATATCCTTCCCTACTTACTCCTCCAAGAAGTAGGAACATTCAGCCTAAGGACATTCTGGGTTCTTTCTGAACATATTTATGACTCCATCTCTCTTCTGGCACACGCTTGGCCCAACAAGCAAGGTGATTGACCAATTTCCATTTGTCTTCTTCGGAAAGCCATTAGGCAGGGCAAGGGAGCAGGTCCAGTTGTTATTTCATAACAATCTTCTCTTGGAAAAGGGTCTCCTTGAAGACTAATTCAACTCAAGTTTTTTACGAGTCATCCAAAGCAAAGAAAAGATTTCTGGCCAGAAAATTATGAACCAAGAGTCAACTCCTCACAATGCATTGAGTATTCAGCTTTGGGGAAGGAAATACTTCAACTCAAACCCTTGTGATTGAAGTGTAGGGTGGAAAGGACACCTTCAGCTCCTGGCTCTCCACGGCAAGACCAGGTCCATCTTGGGCAACTTCAAGGAGAGCTTCAAGGACACCGAGAGAAGGTTTGAAGGAGGAAAAAGACTCCAAATAGTTGAGTTATCAAAAAACATGCTGCAAGGCAAAATATTTTTAAAAAACACACAGACAAGGTGGAACTTTGGTGACAGCAAAAAGACTATTTGGGGATTTTTACATTTGACTGAGGCTGCTGAATTATTCAAGATGTATGTGAGAATTCACTCAATGTTTTATAAAATATAAGTGAAGAGGGTTGCCATAGAAATATGATATTTAATTGAAAAGTAACGTGAAAAATGTTAAGACTTTAATGAATATTAATATTAATGATAGAATTGAATTGGAATGGAATGTTGTTTTAATTATATACATTTACAACTTTTTCTTTTTTTTCTTTCTTTAAGAATACTGTGTGTAGTTTAAGAATGTACCAAGCAGAATCCGAATGGAAGTTATGTATTATAGTGAGTGTTATAATTTTAGGGGAAAGATATAAAGGCGTCATACTCCAATCAGTAACTACAGGAGAAATTTAGTATAATGAGAAAAGATGATAGACAATTGAAACAGGACAGACAAAAAATATAAATATAATGATTTGAATTGAGATGAAATAAATAAAATAAAATTGAGAAAATTAAAAGAGGGGAGAAGCTATGTAGAAAATGTAAAATAGTAATAAGATATGGAATAGAATATAAAAATGAGCATGAACTTGAATTTGTGTCTGTACGAAGAAATATAACCCGGGATTATGCTGCTTTCAAAAAAGATGTTTTATTTGTATTTCTTTTTGTGAAAACTCAAATAAAATTTACAAAAAAAAAAAAAAAAGATGTATGTGAGAATTCAGTATCGGGGAACACTGGGGTTGTTGGTGTTAAAATGCCAAGGTGGTAGTAGCCTTCCAGGAAAAATCCTGGAAAAGGTGTATCAAGGGGAGGATTTGTGAGCACCTAGAAACAAACAAGGGGATTACTGGAAGCCAGGCTGGGTTTGTTAAAAACAGATCATGCCAGGCAAACTTTATTGCCTTTTTTGGACAAAGGAACTAAATTAGTGGATCAGCAAAATACCATGGACCTAATATACTTATACGTAGTATACTAGTATAGGGTATAATATAGGCTCTAAAAAAAGTGCAGAGAACAATAAACATGGTTACTGGAGGCTGAAATGGGTATGTCTAGTCCTTAAAAAAAAGAGAAGGGCTAAAGGGGACATGATAGCAGTCTTCCGATATCGGAAGAACTGTCACAGAGAAGAGGTGATCAACTTATTCTCCAAAGCACCAGAAGGCAGGACAAAAAAAGTGACAGATGGAGAAATTTCCTAGAAGTGAGAACAATCGACCAGTGGAACCGCTTGCCTCCAAAACTTCTGGGTGCAGGGGGTTGGACTAGAGCAGTGGTCGCCAACCAGTGGGCCGAGGACCACTGGTGGTCCATGAGAAAATTTGGGTGGTCCGCAGAGAAATGTCCCCCTCCAAAGCAATTAATCCAGGCTGCACGGGAACACAAGGCTGAGCCGCCCACATGGCCCGCGGGAACACAAGGCTTGCGTCGCTTGCATTGCGAACAACACGAGGAAGTGAGGGGAGGGTGGAAAGGGTGGAAAGGGGGAACTTGCCCCACTCGCCCCACATGCCTGGCCTGGCCACTGGGCTGCTTCTTTCTGCTTCTTTCTTCTTCTGCTTTTGGCTGCATGCAAGGAAAGCAGCCAAAGTCTTTCTTTCTCTCCCCCAAACTCCACCAGACATGAGTCTTTGGGGCCCTGCAAGGCCTCCTGCTCAAAGAGGCTGTACTGGCAAAGACTCGTTTCTGGCAGAGTTTGGGGGAGAGAAAGAAAGACTTCTGCTGCTTCTGCTGCTTTCCTTGCATGAAGCCAAAAGTCTCTCTCTCCCCTGAGAACGGAGCTGGAGACGGTATCCTGCAATCCCAAATAAAGAACGATTGATCGGTAGGAAAACGGGGTGGGGGATTTTCCTGCAGACCTTTTTTGGGGGGATTTTCCCAGGGTCTCTGGTCTGCGGGATTTAAAATGATGACTTTCCCTGAGGTCCCAAAAGTTGGCGGCCCCTGGACTAGATGACCTCCAAGCTCCCTTCCAACCCTATTAATTCTGCTATCTGCTTGCTTCAAACCTGCCCACCATGCAGACCCCACTATAATCCATCCCCCAAATAATATTGTCTGCACCAAAACCAGGTGAGCTGAGGAGATGGGAGAGAGAGGCCATTCCTTACCACGAGGGTGTACATTTACCATAAGGATGGGACCACCCCTCACGAGGCTTTCATTTGGCTCCCAAGGCCTAATGTTTGCCACTTTTCGGGCTACCCAAGGACCATCCAGCTGGGGACAAGTGTCCACTCAACTCCATGAAGAGTCTTTTGAAAGACGCCATGCGTGTTTCACAAGAAGTTGGCCCTGTCTCAGAAACTTGGCTGAGAAGGACGGAACAGCGGAGAATCCAGGTCTCAAGTCCAACCAATGAAGAGAAGGTCTGTCTCGTAGCCAGAGAAATGGGGAGGGAGGGGAACCACTCCCCTCTCTTTTACAGTAGTATTCCTGTGTGTGTGTGTGTATATAAAACTTCGACTCTTCCCACTTCAGTAACTGGCGAGGGAGAGACCTCATGTTGAGGCGAGAGCCCAGGGATGGAAATGGCGGAGAAGACAGAAATTGTCACCAAGGAGGCCTTACTCAAAGCACCATCATCTGTGAGTCCCTTTGCTACATATCTACGCTTCCTTCCCCTTTGGGCTTTCTTTTTTCCAAATTGCTGAGGCTTAGATTTAAATTTAAATAAGTGCCTGAATTATCTGAACCCCTGGGATCTAAACAGGTTTTGTTGGTATGAAGAGAGACTCAACTCTCTACCTTTGAAAAGCCCCATTAAAAACTTGCCTGTCTCTAGATGCTGGAAATGTTATTCAGGATTTCTTGATGAGGGCTCACTGTTACCAATTCCTACGCCCGAGGTGAGAATTGACCCTGAATTCCTTGAGTTACACCTTGGAAATAGATATCAGAGTTTTAGAAATCTTCAGACCAAGCAAATATGGGGATGAGCTGCAGTGGTTTTTAGAATAGAATGGAATGGAATGGAATAGAGTAGAGTAGAGTAGAGTAGAGTAGAGTAGAGTAGAGTAGAGTAGAGCAGAGCAGAGCAGAGCAGAGCAGAGCAGAGCAGAGCAGAATAGAATAGAATAGAATAGAATAGAATAGAATAGAATAGAATAGAATAGAATAGAATAGAATAGAATAGAATAGAATATTGGAACGAAGAATGGAATGGAATAGAATAGAATGGAATGGAATGGAATGGAATAGAATAGAATAGAATAGAATGGAATGGAATAGAATAGAATAGAATAGAATAGAATAGAATAGAATAGAATAGAATAGAATAGGATAGAATAGAATTCTTTTATTGGCCAAGTGTGATTGGACACACAAGGAATTTGTCTTGGTGTAAATACTCTCAGTATACCTAAAAGAAAAGATAAAAGGTTGTGAGGGATGTTGCCTCTTTTATCTCAGTTTCAAGTAGGTGCTTTAGAGAGGCGGCATTTTCCCACCTGTTACCTGCTTTTCCAACTTGCTGAATAAGCCCTCGGTAGTGCAAAGCAGGGATCTCCAACCTTGGCCACTTTAAGACTCATAAAATATTCTATGGTCTTTTAGAGTTGCCATTAGAAAGGGGGGGGTCTCAACAATGGAGCAGCGTCCACTGAGAGGTTCTCTCCATCCCAGCACTGGCCCCCTTGAATGGTTTGGATGGTCTCCATGCTGACCCTATTGAAATGAGCTCTTAATGCCAAGACTTGGGCTAGAGTTTGGGGGGGCGACCCACAGTGAAACATCTGGTTTGATATTTCAGTGTTTTTTCAATCTTTTCCCTCCCATGGATCTCCCATAATATCTGTCTCTCTGTCTCTTCCTTCCTTCCTTCCTTCCTTCCTTCCTTCCTTCCTTCCTTCCTTCCTTCCTTCCTTCCTTCCTTCCTTCCTTCCTCCTCTTTCTCCTTTCCTAACTTCCTCCTTCCTTCCTTCCTTCCTTCCTTCCTTCCTTCCTTCCTTCCTTCCTTCCTTCCTTCCTTCCTTCCTTCCTTCCTTCCTCCTTCCTCCCGTCCTTCCTTCTCTCTCTGTCTCTCTGTCTCTCTGTCTCTCTCTCTCTCCTCTTTTATCTATCTCCACAGGCCTACCATGCCCTGGATCCAGAGTTGGGAGGCTGCTGTGATCTCTGCCCTTGCTGCGGCTCCTGTCCGGGATGCGGCTCCTGTCCGGGATGCGGCTCCTGTCCGGGATGCGGCTCCTGTCCGGATGCGGCTCCTGTCCGGGATGCGGCTCCTGTCCGGGATGCGGCTCCTGCCCAGGTTGCTGCTGCCCCTGCTGTGGTTGTGGCTCCTGCCCCAGCTGTGACTCCTGCCCCAAATGCTGCTGCCCCAACAGCTGCTGCCCCCCGAGCTGCGACTGCTGCCGCCAGCTGTGCCAGCTGCCCAAAATGATCGGGTGCCCCATAAACATCAAGAGGTTCCTGATCGTCTTGGTGATTGTAGGTCTTGTGGTGCTGGTTGTCGTGGGGGCTCTGCTGATGGGACTCTACATCACCCAGGCGCATACAGAGGCTGTAAGTAGGGGAGCTCTGGACCCCAAGGGGGACTGGGCTGGGGAGGGGCTTTTCTTCCCTGGGGCTGGGCTGGCAGGAGAGACGAGGGAAGCTGCAGCAGGAAGCACCCAGGTGTGTTCTGGGGCTGCCTCAAGAGAGCGGGTGGCTACATTCTCAGGGATTTTGTGAGCTGTTTAAAAAAGCAAAGCTGATCAAGGTACCGCCTTCCATATGTGGTGGCAATGCCCAGAACCCCAAAAATATTGGACCAAAAATACGGAGTTGGTTACAAAAAATAATGGAAGACCAGATAGAGTTCAAAACCTGAACTGTTCCTTTTAGGAATAATAAAGAGGAAATATAGTAAAAAAAAGATTAAATATGTGATACTACACATAACGACAGCCGCGAGGATTGCATTCGCACAATGTTGGAAGCGAGATAGAATGCCACCGGAGGAATTAGTAATTCAAAAGATTTTAGATTGTGCTGAAATGGATGAACTCACACTAGAGCTAAATCATAAGGAAGAGTCAGAGTATTATGCGGTTTGGGACAATTGGTACCAATGGCTGAATAGTAGAAATAAGAATAATAGAGACAAGAAAATCATAGATAAATGTATATGAATGTATGGAGATTTGCATGTGTAATAATGATGTCACAGTATCGTTAAAGATGAGAATAAGGTTTGTAAAACATGAAAAAACCACAATAAAAATAAAAGCAAAGCTGAGCCAAATCCAACTCTCTACAGCAAGCAGTGCAGAGACAACAACACAGCTGGTTCTTCAGCATTTACCAGCACACCCTTAGATTCTCCTATTATCACAGTTCAGATACATGTACAAATTGCTCTCCATCCGGTTTGTTCCTTAAAAAAAACCTGAAATAATATAACAACCACAACAATTAACAATAGCAAACCCCTCTAACTTTCCAATCTTCCCAGACAATAAGCTACAGTTGCTCTCCCATTAGAGAGGTTGCCTGTTGTGGCCTGTCGGCCGCCGGCCCCTCCAACATCCAAATCAGAGGAGGAGGAGGAGGCGTTGTGGGAGTCAGGGTCAGCATCAGAGCAACCTGAGAGCTCCAAGGGGAAAGAGGGAATGGAGCTGGCAGAGAGAGAGAGAGAGAGATAGAGAGAAAGAGGGAGGGAGGGAGGGAGGGAGGGAGGGAAGGAGGGAGGTGGAGCCTGGGCTGTCCATCAGCCCTCAGATGGAGAGTCAACAGGTCTGGAGGTGGCTGATGAGGAAGAGGAGGAACAGCTGGATCCAGTGCCTGACACACGGATGTGCAGAAGGCAGAGGAGAGGAGAGCAGTGGAAATCTATGGGCCGGTCCTTGGGACGGAAGAGCCACCGCTGCTAACAAAGCCCCTCCCTAGCTCTGGGGATAAAAGGCAGGGGACAGAGTTGAATAGATGTGGCAGACAACTATTCATCTGCCTTCTGGATGGACTTGTTAACCTTCTGAGAGAGAGAAAAATCTTGCCAGGGCTGCCAGCTCTCCTAATAAGGGAATCGTTGATTTAACTACCGAGGGTTTGTCGTGTTCAGGGAGTTGGGTCAAAACACTGCCAAGAGGAAATCATGCACCACAAGGGTTGGCTCCTCTCTCCTGTCAGGTCTCGAATCACCTCCCACCTGATTTAACGCTCTAGTAATTGTTGGGACAAGCAAGCCGAAAGGTATCTCTTTCTACTCCGCGCAGCTTCTGCACATGACCGTTGGCGAGTTGGATGGAAAAGATTCCCAGCTGAAGTTCTCCATGGATAAGGAAGAAGTAGCCACTTACTACGTAGATGACGGGATCCACAACCCAGCCACAATCATTTATGATTTTGCCAAGGTGAGTGGCAGCTGGGAAAGAAAGACAGAAACCCAGGTATTACCTGGATGGAGGAACAGTCAACCCAACTGAGGAATGTTAGAACCTTTTAATAGCAAACCCACTGCAGCTCTCACAAAGACCAGCATTGCAGTATTAGATGCTAAAAAGATAGCACATAAACCATGTTTTACCAAGGGCCACGTAATGTTTGGGCAAATTTGATGCTGAACATTTACAATCAGTGTATGTGCTACAGAAAGGTACTGCAAGGAGTAAACTGAGAGTCAATGAATCTCAATGCCTTGTTCACAGCTGCTGATTGGCTACAAGCCTGAACATCAAGAAGCTTGTTACCTTGCCAGGATGGATAAGGAAAACATCCAAGGACTAGACACCCTCCTCAAGGAATTCCAGGTAAGGATGGGACCTTGACAGGTAAGGATGGGACCCACAGGTGAAGAAAAGGCTCCGCGATAACACAGCAAACATCAGCATTAATGGAGAGGAACTCAGTTAGTTTGCAGTGTGGAAAAAGGTAATGATTGTCCCACAGAACCCTGACCAGGGAGCTGTGGTGGGGTCCTACCTACTTAGCTTTTCTCCTTTTCAACAAAAGGAAAGGGTGGGTCCAGCTATGTTGTCATCTCTTGTAGGCCAAGTTGTCGGTCGCGCATCTCATGCCAAAGGGGAAAGAGAAGGAGCAAGAAGAAGAATTCCTCACATCCCAGGTGGATCGTTCGAGCCTGGGAACCACCATTAACATCCTGTGCGAACACATTCCCATCTTCTACACTTAGGTGAGTAGCAGGCAAGGGCGTTGGATCCAGATATAATTAAAATCTCAGAAGATCCAAGGTCAAGCAGGAACACTTGTCTGTAGCTACAGGCTCACACACACACACACACATACTTATCCTGCTGCTTGTCAGGTATGCTGGACAGGAATTCCCGTAGTTCAGAGCAGTGGTGGGATTCAAATAATTTAACAACCGGTTCTCCGCTCTAATGATTTCTTCAACAACCAGCTCACCAAACTCCTCAGAAGGTTAACAACCGGTTCTTTTGAACCGGTACGAACCGGCTGAATCCCACCACTGGTTCAGAGGCACTCAAATCATATCACTACTTGCTGAACTTTATCCAACACATCTAGCAGATGCCAGCCCTAATTCCTGGGTCCACAGTGGAGTTAGAATAGAATACAGAGTTGGAAGGGACCTTAGAGGTCTTCTAGTCCAACCCCCTGCCTAAGCAGGAAGCCCTACATCACTTCAGACAAATGGCTGTCCAACATCTTCTTAAAAACTTCTCTATGTTGGAGCATCCACAACTTCTGGAGGCAAATTGTTCCACTGATTCATTGTTCTAATTGTAAGGAAGTTTCTCCTTAGTTCTAGGTTGCTTCCCTCCTTGATTAGTTTCCACCCGTTGCTTCTTCTCCTGCCTTCTGGTGCTTTGGAGGATAGCTTGACTCCCTCTTCTTTGGGGCAGCCCCTCAAATATTGGAACACTCCTATCATGTCTCCCCTAGTCCTTCTTTTCACTAGACTAGACAGCTGGCTGAGGAATTCTGGGAGTTGAAGTCCAGAAGTCTTAAAGTTACCAAGTTTGTGGACCCCCAGTCTAGATGATTCCTGGCCACCACGTATGGTAATGTTTTCTTCCTTTTCCTCCTCTTTCTCCTTCCAGGTAGAAACCTGGATTGATGGGCATCCATGGTGAGCGTGGTAGGAGGAAGCTAGTGGACATCACAGTGTCCATGGTAGGAGGAAGCTAGTGGACATCACAGTGTCAGCCTACAAATGAAGCCTACAAATGTTGAAATTCTTTCCTCAGAAACTATACTGTGGTGACGCCTGCTGTCCCTACATTTATTACGACTCTGTTCCCGACCCCCTTGGAGATAATGGGTGACAAAACCTAACAGATTATATGTAGCTTGTGCCTATGACTTGGAATACTAAATAATTACTAATCAAAATATGTAATGCCTTATGCAACTTAGTACAAAATTCTAATAAAACAATTTGACACAAAATGAGTCTGTATTTCTAAACACACACACACACACAGACACACACAAAAACACACACACGAGTCGTGGTGGCACAGTGGTTAGAATGCAGCACTGCAGGCTTCTTCTGCTGACTGCCGGCTGACTGCAATTTGACAGTTCGATTCCCACCAGGCTCAAGGTTGATTCAGTCTTCCATCCTTCCCAGGCCAGTAAAATGTGGTCTCAGATTGTTTGGGAGCAAGAGGCTGACTCTGTAAACTGCTTAGAGAGGGCAGTAAAGCACTATGAAGCGATATATAAGTCTAAGTGCTATTGCTAATGCTACACACACACACACACACACACAGACTTTAAATAAGTAAATAAAGTTTAATAACAGTCTCCCTTAAGCTTTCCTTACTCCACCAAAAGTGTGGCATTGAAATGAGGACAATCTTATGGAAGCATGGAAGTCAAAAGGTAATATCGGTTCAGATCTGTGGTTAGCTCAAAGTGTCTTTTAATCCCCATTTGTGGTTAACCATGTTACCCAAGTCCAAAATGGCTGAAAACTAGGACTTTATCTTATGGATATATATGCAGTTCTGGAACCATCTAAGAAACTTTTGGTTAAGGAAACAGATAATTCCTCTGAACTCACTGTGAAAATCGTTTCCACAATAGTCCATAGTTGGCCACAAAAACATCAACCTGCCCTTGAATGTGCATTTGTGGGCTTCTACCTCGTTCTGCCTTTAGAGGGCAGCCTTGTACAGATCATTTGCCCGCGAACTCTCTCGGATTTCTGTACTCCCCACAAAAGTTGAAACTCTTACAACACAGATACTATATAGTAGTTTGTCAATGTACTCCTTGCATTCACAACATGCTTTAAATTGCTTTAAATTCGCTGTTGTGAATTTAACACACTGTTGTGTGTGTCCATTGAGGGATTTTGTCCTCCACCTCTAGGAATAAAAGCTTAGATAACATGCGCCAATTAAAGGCTGAATTTGGATTGGCCATGGCAGTGGTGAGATTCAAATCATTTTACTACCGGTTCTGTGGCCATGGCTTGGTGGACGTGGTGTGGCTTTTTCGGTGTGGCTTTGTGGGCGTCGCAGGGGGAGGTTACTGCAAAATCCCGTTCCCTCCACACCCCACTAACCTGCTTTCCAGCTCCGTTCTCCTGGGCAGGGCAACCAAAGGAGACCCAGCCGATCAGCTGGGACTCAGTGGGAGGCAGAGAAGAGATGGGGTTGGCGGGGCCAGTCAGAGGTGGTGTTTGCCGGTTCTCCCAACTACTCAAAATTTCCGCTACCGGTTCTCCAGAACTGGTCAGAACCTGCTGAATACCACTCCTGGGCCAGGGAAGAGGACCGTTTATATATACAGGAAGCATGTTCTTCCACAATAACTGCAGAACCAGAGCAAACAGAACTTTTGTGGGGTTTTTTCTCACACCAAGCTATTTATGCCTTTCAAAATAGCTAAACAAAATATACTGCCAGATACAAATATTGGCTAATATTTTCCTTGCCACCTAACATTTTGCAGGCCATCTGTAAAAAAAAACTGGTTGAGGTCGAAGTCAGAGAATAGTTTAAAAATCCATTCTATTAATATTACTGCCATATCAAAAGTACTATACTATACAAATACTTCTGTATATCACCGAACTGTTGTTACACCGATTGAATCGCTGCCCGCAAAGCTGCTGTTTGTAGTGAGATGGGATCTTACATTCAACTTTACACTTGAGGCAAGAAAAATGAATATTTATTGGTCACCCACTCTGGCTTGAACTGCACTCAGACAGTTATATTCGGGGTGCTGTAAAGCCGTCGGCCTTTCCACTCCAGCACCCCGTGTCAACACTCAAAAAGGCACAAGGAGGCGAACTCTTCACCACTGCAAAAAAAAAAAAAAGGGCAAGATACGCAACCCTTGGCCAGGCCGGGATGCCCCCCACAGCCCATTCTTAGCTCTGGAAGAGGGATGTGGTGAGGCCACACACTAGCAGGCAGAAGGCCGGGAGGCCGGGCCCCTTCAAGGCCCGGCTGTGGACTTGGCCTTTCACCATCACCGCCGAGGAATTGAGGCCCTTCTCTCTCGCCCCCCAAGGGGAGCCGTGCCCTCTGTGGCCAGAGTGGGGCTTGCCGAGAGAATTCAAGCTGTATCCCATCGCTGCGCCCACTGCGGCCAGCCCGGCCATTTTCGCCCCGTGGCCACCTCCGCTTTGACTCTGTTTGCTGCTGCTGCTCTTCGGCGTTGAGTTGGCATCTCCTTTGCTTGCGCCTCCTCTTCTACCTGCCCTGCGGGAAGAAGCAGCGCCGCTGAAAAGGACGAGCAGCAGCAACACGATGCAGCAGCAGGTAATCCAGCCGTACCTCATGGTGGTGCTTCTCCTCCTGGAACAGAAAGACCGAGAGATCAGGGGAGGGCTTCCAAAAATTTAGCAACAGGTTCTCTGCCCGGTTGCTGGGTGGGTGTGGCCTAGTCAGTCTCCTGCACCGTGGTGGGGAGGGGGGCGTTTTTGCCTTCCCCGGGCTCCCGAGGCTCTCTGGAAGCCGCAAACAGGCCCATTTCCGACATTCCCGAACTTCCGGGAGGCCCGTTTTTTTGCCCTCCGTGCGCGCCTTGCACTTCCTGGCATCCAAAACGGGCGTGGGGACTCCCAGGAGGGGCAGGGAGGGGTGGGATTTGGGGGTTCTCCAAAATGCGCAGAATCTTAGCTCGGGGGCTCTCCCGAACCCCCAGCAGCACCCCTGCAAGGGATCGACGTGGCTTCTCGGCTGGCACTGGGGTGGCGGAACCGCCTGGAAGCTTCTGGAAATTCTGTGCTCTTTGACTCTTCCGGACCTCTGAATTATGCCATCTGAATGTCCTCTGGGCACCTGCAGGAGTTTACCTCTTTTGCATCAATAGTGCCCTCTCTGGAGTTGTGGGCTAAAAATGGGGTCTGTGGTCTAATCTGGGGGTCCCCAACCTGTGGGCCGCAGCCTATTCGCCACCGGACTGCAGGAGTGACGGGCCGTTGTATGTGCACACATGTGTGAACTCAGCCCCACTCACATGAGCAAAGGAACTTGGTGTCGGCAAAGGGAGAAGAAAAGATATTTGCAGCAGTGATGGGATTCAAAAGATTTTACTACCGGTTCTGTGGGCGTGGCTTGGTGGGCGTGGTTTGGTGGGCGTGACAGGGGAAGGATATTGCAAAATCTCCATTCCCTCCCCATCCTACCGACCTGCTTTCCAGCTCCGTTCTCCTGGGCAGGGCAACCAAAGGAGACCCAGCCAATCAGCTGGGACTCAATGGGAGGCAGAGAATAGAGGGCGGCGGGGCCAGTCAGACATCCTATTGGCCAGTTCTCCAAACTACTCCACATTTCCGCTACCGGTTCTCCAGAACTGGTCAGAACCTGCTGGATACCATCTCTGGTTTGCAGTCGGCGGGCAGCCCTGGCAGACAGAGGAACTGGGGAAGCGGCAGGGATGGGGAGAGCAATAAACTAAGAAGCACCACGAGGGTCTGAAGCTGATCATCTTTCTGCCAAAGGGCCAAATTGTTAAGTAAGAAACCTACAAACGAGGCCGCACCATCTAGAAGTCTATTTTTACTTCACTGATTATAACATGGGGAAACATGCGCTCACAAAGGTAGTTGATATATATCACCCTAGTAGTGGAGGTTGCATTTTTATTTGTTATTTTATCTTTGTTATGCAATTATTTTATCTCATCTCTTTGATTTCACTCGAGAGCTGTAATTTTGTCAAGTGTTGCTGCTCGTTGGCCAAATAAAACACCCATTTTGATTCCGAAAGCAAACAGGCGGCCAGTTGGCCAATCCAGAACTGCCCAGCTGGGCTTTTTCCCGAAGGAATGGTCTTGCTAAGCACAATTCAGGACTCAGGACACTGCAGAGCCGAAACTTCTGGGAACTGGGAACACAAAAGGGATGGAGAATGGTGTGCACTCATCCATCCCTACACGCACACACACACACACACACACACCTCAGCACATCCCCTGGTGTCCTTGCCCCTCACGTGACTGCTTTAGGCCTCGTCCGAGTGCCAGGAGCAAAGGCCATTTGCAGCAGCTGCTATCGAGAGCCAGGAAAAAGTTTGAGTTTGGGATGCAAAATCTTGCTGCAGTGCCCACAGCAAAATTACAAGAAGCCTGGAGCCAAGTTGTTGAGTGTCCTCCTAATTGAGGGAGAGGAAGGAGAGCTGTTCTTCTCGCCTCGTTTTTTTTCATCTCGATTAAAATCAGCGGAAATAAAATAGATTGAATCCTTATTCCAAGCAGCCCCTGAACGCTTAGAACAGAGGCCCCCAACCTTGGCAACGTTAAGACTTGTGGACTTCAAAAGGTGTAAGAAATTCCAATATATTATATTCCATATAATAAGTGCAGCAAGAATAGCCTTTGCCCAGAATTTCCCTCCGATATTATGACAATAAAAAAGGTTTTAGAATGTGCAGAAGTGGATAGGCTTTCAATGGAAATGAAGGAGGGAGAAGAGAGGGTACCATGGAAATCTGGAATTTATGGTATAATTGGTTGCAAGGTAGACACAAAATGAGAGATGAATGAAAGGTGAAATAATATGAGATGAAATAATATGGCATGAATAAGCATAACTATGTATAATTATGCATAGATACGTAAATAATTATGTAAATGTATGCAAATATGATATAAATCGAATGTAAAATAATTGTAATAATATTTAGTAATATTCTATATACTTAAGAATATGTCAAAGTGAGTGAATGCTACTACAAATGCGCTGCAATGAATCTAAATATGTTTTTCATTGTAGAGTTTGTTTAATAAAGATTATTTTAAACAAACAAACAAACAAAAAGACTGGTGGGCTTCAACTTCCAGAATTCTCCAGCCAGCTATGCTGGAGTTGAAGTCCACAGGTCTCAAGAGTTGCCAAGTTTGGAGACTTCTGATCAAGAGCTTACACCGGCACAGTGTCTGGTTTTTTTTCAACATAGACCATCCTGTCCTTGGATATGGGTGGGCTGGACATGAACATTTGAACCACTAGAAGTCATATTTATTTGACATACACTCAATAAATAAAAATAAATAAATTGAGCAAAGCTGGCTGTGGAATTCTGGGAGTTGAAGTCCACAAGTCTTAAGAGTTGCCAAGTTTGGGCACCTCTGGCTTAGAAGGTGACAGAGAAACAGGAACCTTCAAGGGGCATCTCCTGAGCCCTGGGGTGCCCCAGAAGTTTGGGCCAGTTTTTAGGCACAAAAGGAGAGCTAAAGGATGAGTGGTCCTGAAAACCAGTGGGCGGGCTCTAGAGAGTGCCCTGTCCAATAGGAGCAGGCTGTCCCTCCACTGACACTTCCATGGGGGGCTGGTTTGCAGCAGACAAGAAAAGGAGGCCAGGCGGAGTCTTTGTGATGGGCCAGGGATGAACAAGAAGTGTTAATTTGGTCTGTTAAAGCAGCTTTATGGATTGTCTCCTGTTTTTCCTGGTGAGTTTCCCTTTAACCCCCCCAAGAGATTTTGTTTCTGGGCACAGCCTATCCTGCAAAGAGAAAAATCTGGAGGAAGTCTACTTGTGAAAGAAGTTTCACAGGATCAGTTGCCAATACATGGAGCATGAAGAAAACTGAAGCAATATTATGCATCTCGCAGGAGTGGAAAGTGGAGAGAAAGAGCCAATTTTCTGAGAAATGGGCTCATCTTAAAGCAGAAAAGGATGCAGGAGTTAAGGGCAAAGATTATGGAAGGAGGGTGAAAAAAATATTATAATGACACCGCAAAGAAAGCTAGAAAACACACCAGCTGAACTGCCCATCACTTACTCACTTACGGTCTGCCTGGATTAACCATCTGTGGATGTGGAACCTCAGGAAAGGAAAATGATTCGTCTCTGGAGGTTATGGGAGACCATGCAGTCTAAGAACCTATCGGGACATCTGTGCAAAATCCAAGCTTCGCCATCGGACTGTTTGCTAAAGCAGGCTGAGCTCCTTTGAATAGCCGGCCTGGGTAGCCCCAATTTCAATAGAGGTCACAGGACTTTGCAAAACAGCCCACAATTCAATGGAGGTGGACCCTTTGTGAGGGGTGGGGGAGCTATCAGCCCTTTGTGACTTGCATAAAAAGTGGGAACTGCAATCACTACAAGCTATTAGGCTTTGCTTTCATTTCTTTCAGATAAAGGACTTGGAGATGGGATTCAGTGAACAACAGCTCTGATTTTAAAGTTGTGTTGTTTCATAGTTTCCCCCCTGCCAACTCTTGTAATCGAATAACAGAGTAACAGAGTAACCAGATCACAGAATAACAGAGTTGGAAGGGACCTTGGAGGTCTTCTAGTCCAACCCCCTGCCTAGGCAGGAAACCCTACACCACTTCAGACAAATGGTTATCCAATCTCTTCTTTAAAACTTCCAGTGTTGGAGCATTCACAACATCTGAAGGCAAGTGGTTCCACTGTTTATTTGTTCTCCCTGTCAGGAAATGTCAGGTTCTAGGTTGCTTCTCTCCTTGAGTAGTTTCCACCCGTTGCTTCCTGTCCTGCCCTCGGGGGCTTTGCAGAATAGCTTGACTCCCTCTTCTTTGGGGCAGCCCCTCAAATACTGGAATATTGCTATCGTGTTATTCCCCAGTCCTTCTTTTCATTAAACTCGACAAAGCAGACCCCGCCACCTCTGTTCACACATTCAACCAGTGGTGGGATTCCATTTTTTTTTTACTACTGGTTCCGTTGGGCGTGGCTTGGTGGGCGTGGCAGGGGAAGGATACTGCAAAATCCCCCTTCCCTCCCCACCCCACTAACCTGCTTTCCAGCTCCGTTCTCCTGTGCAGGGCAACCAAAGGAGACCCAGCTGATCAGCTGGGACTCGATGGGAGGCGGAGAAGAGATGGGGTTGGCGAGGACAGTCGGAGGCGGGATTGGCCGGTTCTCCAAACTACTCAAAATTTCTGCTACTGGTTCTCTAGAACCTGTCAGAACCGGCTGAATACCCACCTCTGCTCCACACCCAACCCTCTCCATCAAGGCCTGAATATCCAGCAAGAATAGAGTCGGGAGCGTTTCAGGCAAAAAAGGACCCAGCCTTCCATTCATGTTTTTGATCACTTGGCAACTGCAGAATTCGAACAGTGCCGTTCTCACATGCATTGCACCACAGCCGTGAGCTGCCTCCAAGAAAACACTGGCAAAAGAAAGTCCACACCCTGGACGGACAATCATTAAATGTTGCACCCTCTGAGCTATGCAGGAAAACCCCACTCTTGATGCTTTCTGCTGCCAAACCGTCCTTTTATTAAGAATTTGAGACACAACCATTTCTTCCTTCTCTAAGACAACACATATTTTATTAGAAAAAACAACAACATGTTCACCCCATTGCCCAATGTGCATTAATCTCCCAGACTTAAGCTAAATGAAACAAAGGACACGAGCATACACTTGGAGTAAACAGAGCATACAGATCACAACTGGGGCTACAACTAGCTTTGTGCTACTCAACCCCTGAAGGAATGTTTGGAGTCGCTTCCAAACCGTTTCCTTGAAAGATGCCCAATTTAGTTTGTGCTACTTTGTTCTTAAATCTCGCCCCCACCACCCAAAAAAGGAGAAAAAAAAACCACATTTCTGTATAAATTATTGCTGTAACTTTCCTGTGCGTGTGATATTTGGCATATATATATCTACATCACTTTACTCCTAACGTCATTCTCCTGCTAAATTTCACAAGATTTATCTCTGGTGGGGGTTTTCAGACCATTTCACAATCGATCTCGTGAAACTTAGGAATACAGCGACGCGAGGAGGCGAGTTTAGAAGAGAAATAAGATAGAAAAGATTGGGAGCTTTCCAAAGTTTCCACAGTCTAGTGCAATTTCGGTGTACTTATATTATATTAAATATTAGAAGGTGATCTGGTTAGAAACGCAGACATGCAGGACCCTTCATCTGGGTAAAGGACTTGTGGCTTCAGTGGGGCTTCAGGAGGGTGGAGTTCCCAAAACATTTTGAACCCTCACCGTTGTGCCTTTTTTTTAACACACACACACACACACACACACACACACACACGCTTCACAGACACCCATTGGGTAAACTTCCTGGTAAATTTATCCTGAATCACATTGCAGTCCTTAAAAACATGTCACTTCTTTCAGTGAGATTCATTCCAGAGGAATGGTCTACTCTAAACCATTTCCGCCCCCCTCCAACGTGGCCACTTTAAGAGAGGTGGACTTCAAAACTCCCCGCATTTCCCAGCCAGCCATTCCTGGGAGTCAAAGTCAAGGTATCTTAAGAGTTGCCAAGTTTGAGAAGAACTGGGCTGATCGGGGAAAGGTGTATGCCGGAATCATTCCCTCAAAATTGTCTAAACCAGGGGTCTCCAACCTTGGCCCCTTGAAGGCTTGTGGACTTCAATTCCCAGAATTCCCCAGCCAGCCATGCTGGCTGGCTGGGGAATTCTGGGAATTGAAGTCCACAAGCCTTCAAGGGGCCAAGGTTGGAGACCCCTGGTCTAAACTGAAGCTGGAGAAACAGGAGAGAAACAAAACTTTTCGTTGGCACAAAAGAGAGAGGAGAGGGGAGAAGAGGGCAAGGAATGTCTTTGCCTCCTTCGCTTTTCCTCCAATTCTTTTTTTCTCCAGCTTTCTAGATGAAACCCTGAATGCACATCTAGATCTTCGCCCTTGAAGGGGGAAACAAATATTGGGAGAAAGTAACCAATAAGATAAATCTGCTCTTTGTTTTCCTTTGCACCAAAACAAATTCCTTCTGTGTCCAACCACACTTAGCCAATAAAGAATTCTATCTATCTGTCTGTCTGTCTGTCTGTCTATCTATCTATCTATCTATCTATCTATCTATCTATCTATCTATCTATCTATCTTTCTTTCTTTCTTTCTTTCTTTCTTTCTTTCTTTCTTTCTTTCTTTCTTTCTTTCTTTCTTTCTTTCTTTCTTTCTTTCTTTCTTTCTTTCTCCATGAAGACCAAATGCCACAGAAGTAGGAGAGGAGGAGTAATACAGTTTCTAAAGCATCTGCTGTTTGGCTACCTATTACAGCTCCTCACTTTAACTACAATCATCAGCTACCTTTTTAATGATTAATTCATGGGACTTGCATATCTAATTCCCCCTCCCCTGCATTTCCTGTGATCCATATGGCCTGTACAAAATGGATGCACTCCAGTGTATTGTGGACCACAATATTCTTCTCTCTATCTCATCCAGCGCGTGGCCGGCAATGAATACACCTGCTTTGCAAAGAGAAGGTCCTAGGGTCAATCCACGGGATCTCCAGGTGGATCTGCAAAGAGTCCAGCTGCCCTGGAGGGTTGCTGCCTGTCAGGGCTGAGGATCTCCACCAAAGCGTCTGTGATGTAACTCGGTGGAACCTACATTCACACAGGTTAGTCCAAATCACTAGGTCGAAAGGATTACTAGATTTGTATCTCATGCAATGCCCCCAATATAAACCACCTTGGGGTGATCAGGCCATGGCTTCACTCACAAGACAATGGCTGGGTTCTCACAAGCAACCAAGCTTGTTAGCCTAGAGCAAGGCTCTTCCAACTTGGCAAGTTTAAGACTTGTGGACTTCCAACTCCCAGAATTCCTGAGCTAACATGACTCGAGGAGGAATTCTGGGAGTTGGAAGTCCATAAGTCTTAAAGCTGTCCAGTTTGAAGACCTTGGCCTAGATCAAAATTTTGTGCAAAGCCAGCCACTGTGCAGACCTCTGGCATTCCTGAGAATGCTACCCATAACGTAGCATTTAAGGTGGAAGGGACATTTTCGAATAGGCCAGGAGCAAGCATGCTTGCTTACTTATCCATTATTCCACATCATTGTCCCTGCTAACAGATTGCACAGTCTGGATATCCAGAGCCTGATCAAAGTCAGCAGGAACTTCAGGGCCTCCGAGGTTGCATGGCCCCTGCTGGGCCGGGATGCACCAAGCAGGGCTGCAGAAGAGCAGGGTGGTCTTGCCAGAAGCCCCCTCCACACACAAAAAAAGACTTGCCAAGGGTCAAAGTTCTTGAGCCTATAGCTGCCAGCAGCCAACACCACCCACCCAGTCAGGGAATTCACAAACCTGGGACAAAATGAGTACCGTATCACATTGAAGTATTGAGGAATAGCAAGGGAACGTGAAGAGAAGAAACAGTGGCTTGGAGAAAGGCAGAAGCAAAAGGGAAAAGGAAAGAAAGTATTTTTGATTCTGACTTCCGTCCTTCCGAGGACGTGGGTAAAATGAAGCACCCAGATTGCTGGAGGCAAGAGGCTGACTCTGTAAACCGCTTAGAGAGGGCTGGAAAGCACTGTGAAGCAGGATATAAGTGCTGTTGCTTGGGAAGGGAAGGGAAGGGAAGGGAAGGGAGGAAGGGAGGAAGGGAGGAAGGGAGGAAGGAAGGAAGGAAGGAAGGAAGGAAGGAAGGAAGGAAGGAAGGAAGGAAGGAAGGAAGGAAGGAAGGAAGGAAGGAAGGAAGGAAGGAAGGAAAACAAGGAGAAGGAAGCAAGGAAGCCATGTTGGTGCAGTGGTTAAGAGTGCTGTGTTGCAGGCTAATTCTGCCCACAGCCAGCAGTTCAGTCCTGACTGGCTCAAGATGGACTCAGCCTTCCATCCTTCCGAGGTGGGTCAAATGAGGAGCCAGATTGTTGGGGGCAAGAGCCTGACTCTGTAAACCGCTTTAGAGAGGGCTGGAAAGCACCGTGAAGCGGAATATAAGTCTATTGCTGTTGCTATGATTGATTTCTGGAGGCTCTTATGTCCTGTGCCCATCTGGGGAATCTTGACCGATGAACCAAACAAACTGAGAAGATTTCCTATGTTGGGCAGGCAACTCTTCACCTCTTCAGGTGCCTTTAGAGAACTTGGGGACCAAGGCAGGAAAGGTGGATAAAAAGGCTTCAGTTCAGAAGAAGACATGAGAAGTCTTCTAGGTCAAGGCCAGGAGTTGTACCAAACCCAACATGGCCATTACAAACATGGCAATGAGCATGGTGGGAGAGGGAGATGACCACCAAGGCCAGATGTGGATGGTTGGATGGGGAGAGATGGACAAGGTGAAGAATGCAAAGCATTTTAGGGCTCTGACTCCACAAAAGGTCCATAGTGACTACTGCTAAGTTAAGGAAGTCAAATGAAGGGAAGACCTAGTTTTCCATTAAGCATCTCTTTTATCCCCGCCCTACCACAGCCATCTTCTCCCATCTTCTCTGGATAATTGTTTAAAAGGGCTCGAGAAGGAAAGAGCTGCTCTGTGGAAGAAACTTCTGGATGGCTTCTGGAGGCTTCTCATCCAGCAGGCCTGGTTCCAAAGGACAATCATCCAGTTCCAGCATCAGCTCCAAAAGACGTGGAGAAGACCTGCTTTCAAACACTTGGTGCTGAGAGGTTTCCTCCCCAGCGTCTTCCCAGATTCTCCACCGAGTTCATCGTTGTCAAAGGGAGAAGGAGCGAAGGTGGTTGGTGCTCAAAGTGGCTCTCATTCTAGTCCCTTTCCTTGGAAGAAGAGACGACCTGGTTCCTAAGAGCGAGGGAAGGATTCTGTTTCCAGGGTGCCTGGCTGGGGGCCCAGAAGGCCTCAGTCTTTCAAATCAAGCGTCTACATCATTGCGGGACCATCAGAGATTTCTTCCAACCGCTGCTCGATCATTACACGTAGCACCGAATACCTTAAAGGGATCCAAAATGGAAGAGTTATCCATTGAGAGCAGCTAAAAGGAAGTGACTAAGCTGGACTAAGCAAGGGAGGAAGAGAACGGGATGGAAATGACTTCCTTCCCTGATTAGTGTTTATGGAGATTCTCCGTCCCCCAGGTCAGGGGTCTCCAACCTTGGCCACTTTAAGCCTGGAGGACTTCAACTCCCAGAATTCCCCAGCCAGCAAAGCTGGGAGTTGGACCACCGGGCTTAAAGTGGCCACGGTTGGAGACCCCCTGATCATGGTGTCAGCGTTCCAGAAAACCTTCACTCCAACAAATAACTCCAAGACATCTTCTCAAAAGTTCTGTTTCATTTGGATAGTAAACTGGCGTATCTGGGGAATCCCGAATCTGAAAGTTCCAGGCTTCCTTACAATAAGCAAAACCTACAAATCCACCCCCTGCACCTATCATCGCATCACAAGCCCCAATCACCATCCGTCCCAACTTGAGATGTTCTCTCACCCAGGTGCAGAAATAACATGACCTTGACTTAGAAAAAGAATGTTATTATGTCTAACTACATACACTCCAAGAAATTCCCCCCCCCTCCCAATTTCCCAGGGTCAAGAATGTGGCCGCATGGAAGCGTCTGGTGTCAATATGGCTTCCAAAGCTGACACATGGTTTCTCTCCTCATCCCAAGAAGTTTCTTCAGCTCTGAGCTGAGCTGAAGAAGCTTCTTGGATGAGAAGCGAAACGTCTTCCAAGAAAAACCAAGAAAGTCTTGGAAAAAAAGCACCTTTGGGATTCCCCAATTAACACCACGAGGTTTTTGTGCTTCCATGTCAATATTTGCGTTGTTCTTTCCAGAAGATAGGGGGACATCCTTCATCTTGGGAAGCATCTCTTAGATCCTGAAGCAAAACCAGGGCACGCATTGACATGCCCAGTCCCTTCCATTTGCGTATCCTACCTTTCTCCCCAAAATGAAAGTTATGTGTTGCCTCTAGTAAATCCTTTGAAGTTTGTTGAAGAAATAACTTACTTGTGCTTTAATTTTTTCACTTCCCGGTCTTCCTCCTCTTCAAGTTTTTGGATAAAGCTCTTTAGAACTGGCATTTCAAATTTAATATACTGAGCAACCTGGATAGACGCACAAAATATGGAGAAGTGAAGCAGACAGTTTGGGAACACCCAGTTTTTGCAAACCTCACGCAGTCCAGTGCTGTGATGGCGAATCTATGGCATGAGTGCCACAGGTGGCATGTAGAGCCATTTGTGCTGGCATGCGAGCTGCAGGAAAACTTACCTCACTGCACATACGCGCACCGCCTCACAGCTGATTTTCAGCCGGTTTGACGGCTTTTTCGGCCTCCCAGAGGCTTTAGGAAGGCTTCTGCAGGCTTTTCAAGCCAAAAACTAGGCCCGTTTCATCACTTCCTGTTTTCCCGGAAATACCAGAAGTGACGAAACGGGCCTAGTTTTCGGCCTGAAAAGCCTGCAGAAGCCTTCCTAAAGCCTCTGGGAGGCCGAAAAAGGCGTCAAACCGGCTGAAAATCAACTGTGAGGCGCAGTGCAAGTAAGGGGATGGCGGGGGTGGGTGGGTGGGGATTGCGTGCGCATGCACACGTAGGGAGCATGGGAGGACACACGCATTGCCTTTTGGGTGCTGGCATGCGAGCGTGCAAGCACGAGCACAAATTTTGGCACAGGAGCCCAAATAGGTTAGCCACCACTAGTCCAGTGGGCTCCTTTTGTATAGGTGCAGAGAAGAACGCTCCTCACTCTCTGTTCCTCAATTCTGGCAGCTTTAAGATGGGTGGACTTCAACTCCCAGAATCCCCCAGGCTGCAAGGTTGAGAAACGCTGCTCTCCAAGCCATTTAGGGCACCACAGCAACAAAATAAGGCTAACGGTGGGGAAATGGAGGCTCATTTTATCCCTCGGTGCTATTTCTGAAGCCCTTGTGTCCCTCTGCACTTGGGGGAAATAAAGCACCTATAAACTGGACCTTCATGTCTCACATTTCCTCCAGAACCCAAAAAGTTAGAGACAGCACCACTCTTCTCCCACAACAAACTAATTGTGCTAAGATACAGTTAAACACCCATCTCTTTAAGGTTTGAATGAGTAGGTTTTGTGGGCCTGGAAAAAAAAAGCGAAAATAAGAATGTGTGACCCCCTGAAATAAATGTAGCAGCAAGTACTCAAAATCGTTCTCAATAATGTATAAGCAATTGAGTTATTGATATAATGAGAAATAATTACACCAATAAGTAAGGAGCTATCTCCTGAAGACATGGGGGTTTTTGGAAAGAGAGTAAAAGTTTTAATGGTGGGGCCCAGCACGTTCCTCTTCCAAAGACGTTGGACCCCAAGGAAGCACTTCCAGGTGATAAGCAAAAGGATGGATTCCCACCCCATGACGACTCACATCGTACGTGACTTCTTCCACCTGGTCCTTCTCCATCAAAAAAACCTTGGAAACCTGTTCACACGGTCCCTGCAGAATCCGGGCAATCAGCGGGTAATCTGTGGCCTTGAGTTTCTGCTTTTCTGCAGGAAATAGAGGAGAAGGATGAGGGTTGGGATCCAGACCTCAAGGACAACTCATGAGGAGAAAGGAAATGACCTCCTCTAATACGCAAATCCAAGAAACTTCCCCCAGTTTACACAGCATGCATGAAACCATGGCACCAGTTGGATTCCCAGCCAGCAAGTTCGTGCATCTTAAAGTCGGGAAATGCTTAATAAGCAAATAGGCAAATACAACAACTGATTTAATGTTAACATTTGTTCCGTCCCTTTAAATGTCTTTATCATGACTTTATCCACCTGCTCACCAGAGTGGGCCCCAAGAAAGGACCTTGGGTCCAAAAAACAACACCTTGCATAGAAGCCCTACCACTGCAAGACACAAAAACATCCTTCTCACCTCCACTGGTGTGTACAATGTACAGAGCAAATTCTTCCGCCGAGTTTTCAATCTGAAAACAGGAATAAAAAAAAAGAGAGGATTCGTTCTCTGTGCACGCAGCCCTGATCCATCGCCCCAAACGCTTCTTGCTCCAAACAGGCCAAGATTGGGTCCCCTTGCTAAGGAGTTCCAGATGTCCAGATCATCACTGCCTGATATCCTGACTTCAGTTGAGACAGCCTGGTCTAGTAAATTAAAGTAGCAAACTAGAAACCCCAAAGGATGAGAGTTCTAGTCCCATTTTGGGCACAACACCTGGCTAGAGGACTTTGTGCCGATCACCAGAAGACTCTGAGTTCTAGTCCTGCCTTGGGCAAGACGGGGTTGTTGTTATGGGAAAAATAGGAGGAGGAAGGAATATCAGGAGGGGGGAAACGGGGTCACGGGGGACTGTAAATGACGGATGCCAGAGTTGGCTTCATTCAGGGCAGTGCCGCTATGTCGCCTCTAATGGATCCTTGGAAGTTTATGGAAGTTTGGCTTGAGAATCATGATTTAATTATGGCGATGGCTGGAATCCTGACAGGTGTATAGAGGAAGGAGGGGAATCGTTAAGAGAAAGAGAAGAGAAGCTAAGGTTTGGTGTTTGAACCCTAAGCGAGAAAGCTGGCCCACCCCTGACCTCACCTGCACTGGAAACCAACCGGAATAAGAACCAAACATGCCTTAAATTTGTTGAGCAGCAGCTTCAGAACTTGTGGTGTAGTCATGGTGCTGTTGATGCGGACGTTCGTGACGGAGCCATAGGCTGGGGTGAAGACGGACGTCTGAAGGAGGAAGCAGAAGGAGAGAGAAGGGTTGGAGAAAAAGAACCAGGCAAGGGGGCGTTTGTCAGGGGAGGAGGAAGCTGTTACAGAGGAGGCACAAGGGGGGTGAGGACAACGTTAGATTTAAAGACAGAGTTCCCACAATATGATCGACTGAGTTAACAAAAACACCAAGGTAGTGTTCACAGAGAATAGAGTGGAGTGGAACGGAATGGAATGGAATGGAATGGAATGGAATAGAATAGAATAGAATAGAATAGAATAGAATAGAATAGAATGGAATGGAATGGAATGGAATATAGAATAGAATAGAATAGAATAGAATAGAATAGAATAGAATAGAATAGAATGGAATGGAATGGAATGGAATGGAATGGAATGGAATATAGAATAGAATAGAATAGAATAGAATAGAATAGAATAGAATAGAATGGAATGGAATAGAATAGAATAGAATAGAATAGAATAGAATGGAATAGAATGGAATGGAATGGAATATAGAATAGAATAGAATAGAATAGAATAGAATAGAATAGAATAGAATAGAAGAGAAGAGAAGAGAAGAGAAGAGAAGAGAAGAGAAGAGAAGAGAAGAGAAGAGAATATAGAAGAGAATATAGAAGAGAATATAGAAGAGAATATAGAAGAGAAAAGAGAAGAGAAGAGAAGAGAAGAGAATATAGAATAGAACAGAATAGGTTAGAAGGGACCTTGTAGGTCATCTAGTCCAACCCCCCCCCAAGCGGGAGACCCTACACCATTTCTGACAAATGGCAATCCAATTTCTTCTTGAAAGCCTCCAGTGATGAAGCTCCCACAACTTCTGAAATCAACTTCTGTTCCACAGGTTGATTGTTCTCCCTGTCAGAAAATTCCTCCTTATTTCCAGGTTGAATCTCTCCTGGGTCGATTTCCATCCATTATTCCTTCTCTGGCCTTCGGGTACCTTGGAAAACAGCTTGACCCCCTTCCTCCTCCTCTCTGGGGCAGCCCCTCAAATATTGGAAGACTGCTCTCCTGTCTCCCCTGGTCCTTCTCTTCCCTAGACTAGCCAGGCCCAGTTTCTGCAACCGTTCATCATATCTTTCAGCCTCCAGTCCCTTAATCATCCTGGTTGCTCTTCTCTGCACTTTTTCTAGAGTCTCAACCTCTGTTTTACAGACCTTCTTGCTTGGTTTTCCCAAGAGATTCCCCTCCCTGCCAGCCCCCCTCCCTGCCCCGGAGGCTCACTTTGTGATTGTAGAAATGCCCGTTGATGGAGAAACGGTGGCGCTTGATCCTCCGCTGTTCACTGGGGGTGCGAAGGTTCCCTCTGCGGCGCACGCCCACATCGCTCCGTGTCCGCATGAGTTGGGGGGTCTCTTCTAGTTGAGCTTTGAACTCGTCCTCTGAAACGCAGAGTTGCAAAGATGGGTTAAAAGTAGGCAAACATCCGAGGCATCCGAAGAACCGGAGGCCTTTCTCAAAGGGGCAAAACCAGGGTGGCTGCCCCACCCTTTTGGGATGCACATCCCACCCCTTTCCTAGGTGTCAGCAATGCCTGTAAAGTGGGGAGGGGGCACTTTATAACACTCCCAGTTGCTGCAAGTCAGACGCATACGGGTAGTGCTGTGGCCTGTCCGCCGCTGGCCCCTTCAGCAGCTGAATTGGAGGAGGAGGAGGAGGAGGAGGAGGAGGAGGAGGAGGAGGAGGAGGAGGAGGAGGAGGAGGAGGAGGAGGAGGAGGAGGAGGCATGGGAGTCAGGGTCAGCAGTAAAGCAATCTGAGAGCTCCGAGGGGGAAGAGGGAATGGAGCTGGCAGAGAGAGAGAGAGAGAGAGAGAAGAGAGAGAGAGAGAGAGAGAGAGAGAGAGAAGAGAGAGAGAGAGAGAGAGAGAGAGAGAGAGAGAGAGAGAGAGAGAGAGAGAGAGAGAGAGAGAGAGAGAGAGAGAGAGAGAGAGAGAGAGAGAGAGAGAAGAGAAGAGAGAAGAGAGAGAGAGAGAGAGAGAGAGAGAGAGAGAGAGAAGAGAGGCGAAGCCTGAGCCGTCCATCAGCCCTCAGATGGAGAGTCAACAGCCCCCAGGTCTGGAGGTGACTGATGAGGAACAGCAGTGCCTGACGCATGGATATGCAGAAGGCAGAGGAGAGGAGAGCAGTGGAAATCTATGGGCCGGTCCTTGGGACGGAAGAGCCACCGCTGCTAGCGAAGTCCCACCCGAGCTCCGGGGATCAAAGGCAGGGGGCGGAGATGAACAGGTGTGGCAGGCAACTATTCATCTCCCCTGCCAGACGGACTTGTTAGCCTGTGGTGAGAGAGAAACTTTTGGCCAGGGCTGCCGACCCTCCTCCATCCCGTCTGTCCAATACAGAAGGACACTTTAAATTATGGAAAAACACACACACACACACACACAATGTGGATGTACGAAGACGGACAATATTCCCTTTGTTTTGCCTCCTCTAGGAAGAGACACATTTCAAGTCCCGGCTTGAGCAGGGAGAACCGTCTGATGACTGGGCGCCTTTTAGAGATAGGAGCCAGCCTCTCCGTTGTTACGTTCTTCCACCCCCAAAAAGAGATGCTTTCGACATCCAACAAAGGCCACGTTATGTGCACAGAGCATTGTGTGTGCAATCTGCAAAAGGAGATTTGCTACCCGGGGCTCTCTTGGATCTTCATTTCACTCTTATAAGGGGAGAGAAGGGGAGCGGAGGGAAGAAAGCCATCCGAATTAATTGGAATTAATTAACCTCCCTTCCGTGGAGATGCAATTAAATCATGCTGGAATTCATCAAGCCCACGAAATCCTCCTTGTGGCGCTCGGACCGTCCCAAGGAGGCCCGGCAGCCAACTTCTCGCTCTCCTTTTGTGGCCTGGAGCGGCGCCACTATTGTGCCATGAAATTCACAGATGCCGTTCTGGCAACCAGACGGCAAAGCTCGGCCATTGTCCGATTTCTGTAGAGACCTGAAAAAGTGCCTTTGGCTGAGGCTTTCTCTCCTGTTTGGGCTTTTCAAGTCATTTAATGGCTCCCTTGCAATTTTACAGCCTGGGGGTTTCATTACATTTATTTTTGCCACGGGACAGCGATTAAAAACTCCTGGAATTATTGGTGGATTGTTTTCTAATCCATGAAATTAAAAGGCAGGAGGTGGGGGGGGCAATTTTGATATCCAGAGGCTTCTGGGGTTCAAACTTCCTTGTTAGGAAATGAGGAGCTCAGTTTGAACCCCAGAAGCCTCCTGCAACTACCCAGCCTTCGTTGCGCCTTTCCAAAATTATTTGGCCCTACCTATTTGTTTTTTTAAAGTATTTCTGTTAGAATTTCCCAATGCAATGAAAGTATGAGAAAAGAAAGTAAAAGAGGAAAAATAAGACAATGGGAAATAAGGACACTGCTTCCCTATTTGTTCCCCTTTTTCTATCCCTCAAACTTTCACTCCAACTTTCAAAGCAGCCAACGCTGTTCTTCCTCTTATTTTGCCTGCACAACAACCCTGCAAGGCAGGCAGGCCTGAAAGCAACCTGGAGATTCATGACTTCCTCTTGTTATTATATCCTCATAGGGGAAACTAACATTTTCTTGGGGCTCCCCAATGCCCATATGACACCCTTCACATCACACCGCCCTGATCCAGTTCTACAGAGGAATGATTGATGATCTGTCATCTGCACGTCTATAACTGGCTCTGCAACCCAACAGGACAGACACAGACTCCAGAGGAGAATTAGGACTGCAGAAAAAACAATTACTATCAACTTGCCTTCCATGGAGGACCTGTATATCCTGCACGAGTCAAAAAGAGGGCTGTGAAAACATTTACAGACCCCTCACATCCTGGACATAAACTGTTTCAATTCCCACCCTCAAAACGAGGCTATAGAGCCCTGCACACCAGGACAACTAGACACAAGGACAGTTTTTCCCCAACGCCATCATTCTGCTAAACAAATAATTCCTTCAACACTGTCCAACTTAGTATGTCTGCATTACTACTATTATTAATCTTCTCATCACTCCTATCACCCATCCCCTCCCACTTGTGACTGTATGACTGTAACTTGGTCACTTGTATCCTTACGATTTATATGGACTGTATGATTTGATTGCTTATTAGTATCCTATGACTATGATTAAGTGTTGTACCTGATGATTCTTGACTCTTTTATGTCCACTGAGAGCATTTGCACCAAGACAAATTTCTTGTGTGTCCCTATGATTCCTATTAAGTGTTGCACCTGATGATTCTTGACTCTTGACGAATGCATCTTTTCTTTTATGTACCCTGAGAGCATTTGCACCAAAGACAAATTCCTTGTGCCTCCAATAATCACACCTGACCAATAAAGAATTCTATTCTATTCTAATGCAACAACATGCAACGTTATTAATGTAAATAAATTGGCTCTGTTTTGAGGATTCAGTTCCTGGCGCAGCAGAGATGCCCACCCTCCTCCCATCTGAAAAAGGACTTTCTGCTTCTGCAGTAGAGACTGTGGCTGCCCCCCCACGCGACTGAACTGGGGAAGGGGCTCCAATCTATTTTTTCTATTTCTATTCTATCCCCGGAGAGGTTTGTGGGATTCCTGGTGCAAATCCCTAGCATAATGAAATTCTGCTAATCCATTTTTAATTGCCTCCTCCTCTTCCTCCTCCTCCTCCAGCCTTGGTTTTTGTTCATAGATCATGACTGGCCAGCTCCGCTTCAGACCATAGAGCAGCCAAGGGGGTGGGCTGGGGGATAATGCAACGGGTTACGAAAAGGCAGGTCTCCATCCCAGCTGCCATGCCGCTAGTTCCAAAGCTGACACCTTTTTCAACATTGCAAAAAGGTCACAAAATAGAAGAACAGAGATGGAAGGGACCTTGGGGGTCATCTAGTCCAACCCCCCCCACCCAAGCAGGAGACCCTACACCATTCCTGACAAATGGCAGTCCAATTTCTTCTTGAAAGTCTCAAGAGATGAAGCTCCCACAATTTCCAAAAACAGGCTGTTTCATGGGTTGATTGTTCTCCCTGTCAGAAAGTTTCTCCTTATTTCCAGGTTGAATCTCTCCTTGTTCAGTTTCCATCCATTATTCCTTGTCTGTCCTACGGGGGCCTTGGAAAATAGCTTGACCCCTTCCTCCTCTCTGGGGCAGCCCTTCAAATATTGGAAGATATTATCCTGTCTCCCCTGGTCCTTCTCTTCCCTGGACTAGCCAGGCCCAGTTCCTGCAACCAATGTTTTAGGGTAGAAAAGCCACTTATTGTTCCTCGTTTAACTAGCACTGGTGATGTTACCTAGCTTGGGTTATGAAATGTCTTCCAGAAAACCACCAAGCTCAGAGAGCACCAAGGATCTCTCATTTCAAGCCCGAGCTATAGATATTCTCCTTTATTTAACAAAATGGGGCGGGAGGGAAAGGCCTCTGAGAATGAGGAAGGAAGGGCTTAAACACGAATTGACTTAGATTGGATCTCTGTAGAGATTCTCAGTCCTGGTTGTCCCAAAGGTGCTTTTTTTTTCAAGAGGCAACTGGATTTTCTTGTTTTTCTTTTGAAGATGTTTCGCTTCTCATCCCAGAAGCTTCTTCGGCTCTGACTGGATGGTGGGGAAGGGAAGGATTTATATTCCTTGCAGACAGCTGGTCATTTGCATCCTTTGAGAGGGTCGTTGAGGCATTTGGAAGTTTACCTGTGTCCTGTTAACTGTTGCATCTAAAATTGATCCTCCTTGCAGACAGCTGGTCATTTGCATCCCTTTTAGATGCAACAGTTAACAGGACATAGATAAACCTTCAAGCGGCCTCAACGACCCTCTAAAAGGATTGCAAATGACCAGCTGTCTGCAAGGAGTATAAATCTTTCCACTCCCCACTATCCAGAGCTGAAGAAGCTTCTTGGATGAGAAGCAAAATGTCTTCAAAAGATCAAACAAGAAAGTCCAGTTGCCTCCTGAAAAAAAACACCCACCTTTTGGACTTAGACTGGATCGTCCCTTTTCTCTCTGACTTTTAAAGCCGCTGCTACGGAAGCTGCCCTCTGCAATTCGCTCCTTCCCTGTTGAGGTTTTGCAACAGCTCTTTGACTGCAGGACTCCTGCCGTTAAGGGAGGAAGTGAGAAGAGGAAGTTATCAGCCACTGTCAGCCGATGATAAGATCAGCAAACTCTGCCTGGCAGCAGGACCGACCTCAGCTTCCTCCTTATTGGTGTGGGGCCAGCTCAGCAGCTCTGGCTCTACAGAAGTCGGCCTGCAAACGTGCAATTGCCACATCATGCACAGCCCAGCATGATTCATTCCATGACTGCAGGGTGGTTGGAGCCAAAACTTTGCCTGAGGAAGTGGGGAAAGGGGGCAAAATGCATTGCTTATGTTTTGCAAATGCTAACCAGAGCAACTACTAGCCCAGGGGTCGCCAACCTTTTGGGACCTCAGGGACCACCAACCTCATCATTTTATATCCCGCGGACCAGACACCCTGGGAAAATCCCCCCAAAAGTCTGCAGGAAAATTCCCCACCCCGTTTTCCTACCGATCGATCGTTCTTTATTTGGGGTCTCCAGCTCCGTTCTCAGAGGGAGAGAGAGAGAGAGAGAGAGACTTTGGGCTTCATGCAAGGAAAGCAGCAGAAGCAGCAGAAGTCTTTCTTTCTCTCCCCCAAACTCAGCCAGAAACGAGTCTTTGTGAGACTTGTCACAGCCTCTTGGAGCAGGAGGCCTTGCAGGGCCCCAAAGACTCATGTCTGGCGGAGTTTGGGAGAGACAAAGAAAGACTTCTGCTGCTTTCCTTGCGTGCAGCCAAAAGCAGAAGAAGGAAGAAGCGGAAAGAAGCAGCCCGGTGGCCAGGCCAGGCGCGTGGGGTGAGTTCCCCCCTCCGCCCTTCCCCCCTCCCTTCACTACCTCGTGTTGTTCGCAATGCAAGCGATGCAAGCCTTGTGTTCCTGCACAGTCTGGATTAATCGCTTTGTGGGGGACGACATTTCTCTGCGGACCACCAACATTTTCTCATGGACCACCAGTGGTCCCCAGCCCACTGGTTGGTGACCACCGGCATAGAGGATGGGGTGTGTGTATGTGTGAAGGGGTTCCCAAGAGTTGAAAGGATGGGTGGCTGCTTTCCTGGGAACAGAAAGCAATTTTCTGGAATGGGAAGGCCTTGCTGGGAGACGAATGCACGATGATAGGTCTTCTACACACACACACACACACACACACACACGGTACAGCAGGAAAGCCTGCACGTACGTTAACCTCTCCGGAAGGCCGAGGATCCAAAGGCTCCTTCAAGGCTGAGAAAAGTGGCTGCTTCTTCATTCTAGGGGCTGCAGTGAGAGGCTGGCTTGTTACTCCTAAGGGGAGACGGTCACTCTGGCGGCCAAGAAATCTCCAGCCCATCGGCGGCTCCCCTGTTTTCCCCAGCAGGAAGGAGAAGCCATGGCAACTCTGAGGAACAATGCCTTGTGTTGCAAAGGAAGGAGGACTCCTCCGTTGCCAAGGGGAGGGGAAGCCAAGCTGATTCCTTCACATCCCTGGGTGCCAGATGTGTGTGTGTGTGTGTGTGTGTACAAGCTTAGTGTCTAGTGCTGGCCTTGAAAATTCCTAAGCCCTGGAGCTGAGCTGGTTCACATCAAAGGGCTGTGTGGGGACTTCCATTCTCCCCAGATGCCACAATCCCACACAGGCAGGCATCTGCCCGTATGTGCATGATGTGTCTTTGTGTACGCATGTGTGCACACCGACAAAGCCCTCCTCCTCCTCCTCCTCCTCCTCCTCCTCCTCCTCCTCCTCCTCCTGTGATTTCCCAACCGATCGCATATTCTGGCAGATAATTCGGGGCTAAGCAATCACTGTTCTGTCTGCCACAAAGTTCTCTATTTTTAAAACCATCCAAGCTGGAAACTCTCTTAGAGCAATTAATCCCCAGGGTTGAGCAGAGATGCTCGCTCCCAATCCTGAAATGAGACATACATTGCCACCTTCTCCCACAGGAAGGAGGGAGGAAGGGAAGGAAGGAAGGAAGGAAGGAGGAAGAAAGAAAGAAAGAAGGAGGTAGGAAGGAAGGAAGGAAGGAAGGAAGGAAAGGAAGGAAGGAAGGAAGGAAGGAAGGAAGGAAGGAAGGAAGGAAGGAAGGAAAAGAAAGAAAGAAAGAAACAAACAAAGAAAGAAAGAAAGAAAGGGGAGGGGAGAGGGAAGGACAGAAGGACGGAAGGAGGAGGAGGGAAGGGAGGGAGGGAGAGAGAAAGAAAGGAAAGGAAGGAAGGAAGGAAGGGGAAAAAAAGAAAGGAGGGAAGGAAGGAAGGAAGGAAGGGAAAGAAAGGAAGGAAGGAAGGAAGGAAGGAAGGAAGGAAGGAAGGAAGGAAGGAAGGAAGGAAGGAAGGAAGGAAGGAAGGAAGGAAGGGAAGCCAGACTCAAGATTCAGTGGCAACTGGGGTGCCATAGTAAACCGGAAGGACCAGGTTGTTGGAGACAGATGGAGAAGGTTTCTCTAAGTGGTCACTAGGAGTTGAAAATTACTTGGATGGCACATAATCAATTTGGGGAGGAGGAGGAGGAGGAGGAGGAGGAGGAGGAGGTCTATGCGAAGTATGCCTTAAACTAAACGAAAGGCAGGATATAAATCTAACCAACACTTGTGATAATATTATTATTTTTTCTTTCTGAAACAGTACAAGGAGACCCCATGGGTGGAAATGTCATGAAAAGGGAGCGTCCTTCTTCCCTTCACCCCCCCCACCCCCACCCCCGGTCTGATCTTACCTGTTTTCTCATCCGTGGCATCCCCTTCCGGTGTGGGCTCGGCCTCCGTTACCTGAATGTCAGGCAAAGTGCTGGGCTTAATGACAGACCTGGGGAGGGGAGGGGGGGGTGAAAGAGAGAAAGAGGTAAAGACCCCAGTTGAGGGGGAGGGCAGGAATAGACGAGGGGACCTGGTCAAGTTTTAGGAAGCGAGTCATTCTCCTCAAGACGCCAACCAGTCAAAGGACCTTTGGCCCATCCGTTGGGGCTTGGAGGTTGGCCCAAGGGAGCCCCATTATGGAAGCCCTGCACAGCTGGCCACAGGCCTACCAAGAGGGAGACGTTCCCTCCAGGGGTGGGATTCCATTTTTTTACTACCGATCCTGTGGGCGGGGCTTGGTGGGCGGGGCTTGGTGGGCGTGGCAGGGGAAGGATATACTGCAGAATCCCCCTTCCCTCCCCGCCCCACCAACCTGCTTTCCAGCTCCATTCTCCTGTGCAGGGCAACCAAAGGAGACCCGGCCGATCAGCTGGGACTCAATGGGAGGCGGAGAAGAGGTGGGGGGTTGGCGGGGCCAGTCGGAGGCGGGATTGGCCGGTTCTCCCAACTGCCCAAAATTTCCGGTTCTCTAGAACCGGTCAGAACCGACTGAATCCCACCTCTGATCTGGATGACCTTGAGCCAATCCCAAAAAAGCCTAAAAAACGGCACGGATTTGATGGACGGTTACAACCACGGAGTACCAAGATCAGGTCTTCGATCCGCTGACTTCTTGAATCGACAAAACTTCCCCACCTTTGAAAGGCCGCTTTCTCTGCAGTAAGAAGCGGCCAAGAAGGCCCCCCCCCCCATTGTGGGGCTGTCCACTTCCAAGGGATCTGGGCTCCTTGGGAGCCGGAGGAACCCATCCCATAATAGTGCAGCTGCTTAGGATTAAAAGCTATAATCTGGGCAGCTGCAGACACAGATGAACCAGACTTTGCTGGGAGGGACGGAGGGAGGGACGGAGGGAGGGAGGACAGAAAGAGAGAGAGAGAGAAAGAAAGAAAGAAGAGGGAGGGAGGGAGGGAGGAAGGAAGGAAGGAAGGAAGGAAGGAAGGAAGGAAGGAAGAGAGAGAGAGAGAGAGAAAGAAAGAAAGAGGGAGGGAGGGAGGGAGGGAGGGAGGGAGGGAGGAAGGAAGGAAGGGAAGAAAAAGAAAGAAAGAAAGAAAGAAAGAAAAAAGAAAGAAAGAAAGAAAGAAAGAAAGAAAGAAAGAAAGAAAGAAAGAAAGAAAGAAAGAAAGAAAGAAAGAAAGAAAGAGAAAGGGAGGAAGGAAGGAAGGAAGGAAGGAAGGAAGGAAGGAAGGAAGGAAGGAAGGAAGGAAGGAAGGAAGAAGAAAAAGAAAGAAAGAAAGAAAGAAAGAAAGAAAGAAAGAAAGAAAGAAAGAAAGAAAGAAAGAAAGAAAGAAAGAAAGAAAGAAAGAAAGAAAGAAAGAGAAAGAAAGAAGAGGTTGGGAGGGAGGGATGGGATAAAACTTTGGGGTAAAACTCTCAATAATCCCAATTTCATTCAAAAAGTTAAGGGTTTCAGGACCAAATGAGCTGAACCTTCTGGACAAAATCCAATTTCCACTCCCAAATATTCTCCGTTGAATATTGTATTGCATTGTATTGTAGCATATATTATAGTATATTCTAACGGTATTCTGTTATTTGATCATAAATAATTCATTTATTTGATGAATAAATAACTCAAGGCAGCGAACACACCTAATGCTCCTCCTTCCTCCTTTTCCCCCCACAAGAACCACCCCGGGGATGTGGGTTTGGGTGCGAGAGGGGCATTGAGCCTGGCAGTGAAGGCACCAGGTTGGAAAGCAGGAGGCCAGGAGTTCGAGTCCCCCCTTAGGTCCCAAAGCCGGCTGGGGGATTTGGGGCCAGTCCCTCCCTCTCTCTCTCTCTCTCTCAACCCAACTCCCCATACAGAGTTGTTGTGA